>NW_026893593.1:2400000-2705354 GCF_032452875.1 Bos javanicus
ATCAGTGCATGGGCAGTCATGTGATCAGTGCATGATATAGACGTGATCAGTGCATGATCAGTCTCGTGATCAGTGCATGATTGCCAAGTGATCAGTGCATGATCAGTCACCTAATGGGTGTATGATCATTCACGTGACCTGTACATGGTAGCTACATGATCATTGCATGATCAGCCACGTGAGTAGTGCATGATAGCTACGTGATCACTGCATGATCAGTCACGTGATCTGTGCATGATCAGTCATGTGACCAGTACATGGTAGCTGCGTGAACATCGCATGATCAGCCACGTGAGCAGTGCATGATAGCCATGTGATCAGTGCATCACCAGACTCGAGATCAGTGCATGATCAGTCACGTGATCAGTGCATGATCAGCCACGTGATCAGTGCATGACCAGGCACGTGATCAGTGTATGTCCAACCAAGTGATCAGTGCATGATAGCCAAGTGATCAGTGCATGATCAGTCACGTGATCAGTGCATGATCAGTTATGTGATCAGTGTATGTCCAGGCAAGTGATCAGTGCAGGATAGCCACGTGATCACTTCATGATTATTCACGTGATCTATATAGAATATCGCATGATCAGCCACGTGAGCAGTGCAAGATAGCCACGTGATCAGTGCATGATCAGTCACGTGATCAGTGCATGATCAGCCACGTGATCAGTGCATGGCCAGGCACGTGATCAGTGTATGTCCAGGCAAGTGATCAGTGCATGATAGCCACGTGATCAGTGCATGATCAGTCACATGATCAGTGCATGATCAGTCACGTGATCAGTGTATGATCGGCCACGTGATCAGTGCTTGATCAGCCACATGATCAGTGCATGATCAATTACGTGATCAGTGCATGATCAGTCACGTAACCAGTACATGGTAGCTACGTGACCATTGCCAGATCAGCGACGTGAGCATTGCATGATAGCCACATTATCAGTGCATGATCAGCCACGTGATCAGGGCATTATCAGTCACATGATCAGTGCATGGTCAGTCACGTGATCAGTGCATGATCTTCCACGTGATCAGTGAATGTGGAGTCATGTAGTCAATGCATAGTAGCGCCATGATCAGTGCATGATCAGTCCCGTTATGAGTGTATGATCAGCCAAGTGATCAGTACAAGATAGCTACGTGATTAGTGCGTGATCAGTCACATGATCAGTGCATGATCAGTCACGTGATAGGTGTGTGATCAGCCATATGAACAGTGCATGTTCAGTCACGTGATCTGGGCCTGCTGAGCTGCGTGATTACTGTCTGCTCATCTCCTTGACAATTGCCACCTGTGCTGCGTAATTCCTGCCTGCTCATCTATTTGATTATTGCCAGCTGAGCAGCATGATTTCTCAGAGTTGATTTCCATGATTATAGCCTGCTGACTGATTCCTGACTACTCAGCTCTATGTTCATTGCCTCCAGAGGCACATGATCAGTGTGTGACACCAAACATGATCAGCACATAATCAGTCACATGATCAATGCATGATAAGCCAGGTGATCAGTGCATGATCAATTATGTGATCAGTGCATGATCAGTCATGTGACCAGTACATGGTAGCTGCGTGATTATTGCATAATCAGCCACGTGAGCAGTGCATGATAGCCACGTGATGAGGGCATGATCAGCCATGTGATCAGTGCCTGATCATTCACGTGATCAGTACATGGTCAGTCACGTGATCAGTGCATGATCATCCACGTGATCAGTGCATGTGGAGTCATGTAGTCAATGCATGATAGCGCCGTGATCAGTGCACGATCAGTCCTGTGATGACTGTATGATCAGCCAAGTGATCAGTGCAAGATAGGTACGTGATCAGTGCATGATCAGTCACATGATCAGTGCATGATAAGTCACGTGATAGGTGTGTGATCAGCCATGTGAACAGTGCATACTCAGTCACGTGATCAGGGCCTGCTGAGCTGCGTGATTACTGTCTGCTCATCTGCTTGACAATTTCAGCTGAGCTGCACGATTCCTGCCTGTCATCTCCTTGACAATTGCCACCTGTGCTGGGTAATTCCTGCCTGCTAATCTACTTGATTACTGCCAGCTGAAAAGCATGATTTCTCAGAGCTGAGTTCCATGATTATAGCCTGCTGACTGATTCCTGCCTACTCAGCTCTATGTTCATTGCCTCCAGAGGCACATGATCAGTGTGTGACACCAAACATGATCAGCACATGATGAGTCACATGATGAATGCATGTTAAGCCAGGTGATCAGTGCATGATCAATTATGTGATCAGTGCATGATCAGTCATGTGACCAGTACATGGTAGCTGTGTGATCATTGCATGATCAGCCACGTGAGCAGTGCATGATCAGTCACGTGATCAGTGCATGATCAGTCACGTGAACGTGTGTGATCAGCCACATGATCAGTGCATGATATCCACGTGATCAGTGCAGGATAGCCACGTGATCACTTCATGATTATTCAGGTGATCTGTACATGATCAGTCACGTGATACGTGTGTGATCAGCCACCTGATCAGTGCGTGATGAGCCATGTGATCAGTGCAGGATCAATTATGTGTTCAGTGCATGATCAGTCACGTGACCAGTACATGGTACCTACGTGATCATTGCGTGATCAGCCACGTGATCAGTGCATGATAGCCACGTGATCAGTGCATGATCAGTCACGTGATCAGTACATGATCAGTCACGTGAACAGTGCATGATCATTTACGTGATCTGTGCATGATCAGTCACGTGACCAGTATATGGTAGCTATGTGATCATTCCATGACGAGCCACGTGAGCAGTGCATGATAGCCACGTGATGTGTGCATGATGAGTTACGTGAGCAGAGTATGATCAGCCACGTGATCAGTGCATGAGTGCCACGTGATCAGTGCATGATATGTCACGTGACAGGTGTGTGATCAGCCATGTGAACAGTGCATGCTCAGCCATGTGATCAGTCCATGATAGCCACGTGATCAGTGCATGATCAGTTACCTGAGCACTGTATGATCAGCCACGTGATCAGTGCATGGTCAGACACGTGAGCAGTGTATGATCAGCCATGTTATCAGTGCATGATATCCAAGTGATCAGTGCATGATCATCACGTGATCAGTGTATGATCAGCCACGTGAACAGTGCATGCTCAGTCACGTGATCAGGGCCTGCTGAGCTGCGTGATTACTGTCTGCTCATCTGCTTGACAATTGCCAGCTGTGCTGCGTAATTCCTGCCTGCTCAGCTGCTTGATTATTGCCAGCTGAGCAGCATGATTCCTCACACCTGATTTCCATGATTATTGCCTGCTGACTGTTTGTTTCGTGCCTACTCATTTCTTTGTTTATTGCCTCCAGAGGCACATGATCAGTGTATGATAACAAACATGAACAGCGCATGATCAGTCACCTGATCAGAGCCATTAAGTCACGTGATTACTACATGATAGTCATGTGATCAGTCCATGCTCAGTCACGGTATCAGTGCATGATCAGCCACATGACCAGTGCATGATCAATTACGTGATCAGTGCAAGATCAGTCACGTGACCCTTACATGGTAGCTACGTCATCATTGCATGATCAGCCACGTGATCAGTGCATGATAGCCACGTGATCAGTGCATGTAAGCCACGTGATCAGTGCATGATCAGTCACGTGATACGTGTGTGATCAGCCACGTGATCAGTGCATGATGAGTCATGTGATCAGTGCAGGATTAATTACGTGATCAGTGCATGATCAGTCACGTGACCAGTACATGGTTGCTACGTGATCATTGCATGATCAGCCACGTGAGCAGTGCATGATAGCCACGTGATCAGTGCGTGATCAGTCACGTGATCAGTACATGATCAGTCACGTGAACAGTGCATGATCATTTACGTGATCTGTGCATGATCAGTCACATGACCAGTATATGGTAGCTACGTGAACATTCCATGACCAGCCAGGTGAGAAGTGCATGATAGCCACCTGATGTGTGCATGATCTGTTACGTGAGCAGAATATGATCAGCCACGTGATCAGTGCATGAGTGCCACGTGATCAGTGCATGATCAGTCACGTGACAGGTGTGTGATAAGCCACGTGAACAGTGCATGTTCAGCCACGTGATCAGTGCATGATATCCACGTGATCAGTGCATGATCAGTTACGGGAACAGTGTATGATCAGCCACGTGAGCAGTGCATGGTCAGACACGTGAACAGTGTATGATCAAACACGTGATCAGTGCATGATCAGTCTCGTGAACAGTGCATGATAAGTCACCTGATCAGTGTATGATCAATTACGTGATCAGTGCATGATCACTCACGTGACCAGTACATGGTAGCTACGTGATCATTGCATGATCAGCCACGTGAGCAGTGCATGATAGCCGCGTGATCACTGCATGATCTGTGACATGATCAGTGTATGTTTATCCACGTGATCAGTGCATGGGCAGTCAGGTGATCAGTGCATGATACAGACGTGATCAGTGCAAGATCAGTCTCGTGATCAGTGTATGATCAACCACGTGATCAGTGCACGATAGCCAGGTAATGAGTGCACGATAGCCAGATGATCAGTGCATTATCAGTCACGTGATCAGTGTATGATCAGCCAAGTAATCAGTGCATGATTGCCAACTCATGAGTGCATGATCAGTCACGTGATCAGTGCATGGTCAGTCACGTGATCAGTGCATGATCAGTCACGTGATCAGTGCATGATAGCCACGTGATCAGTGCATGATCAGTTACGTGAGCAGTGTATGATCAGCCACGTGATCAGTGCATGGGCAGTCATGTGATCAGTGCATGATTAGACGTGATCAGTGCATTTTAAGTCTCGTGGTCAGTGCATGATCAGCCACATGACCAGTGCATGATCAATTACGTGATCAGTGCATGATCTGTCACGTGACCAGTACATGGTTGCTACGTGATCATTGCATGATCAGCCACGTGAGCAGTGCATTATAGCCACGTGATCAGTGCGTGATCAGTCACGTGATCAGTACATGATCAGTCATGTGAACAGTGCATGATCATTTACGTGATCTGTGCATGATAAGTCACGTGACCAGTATATGGTAGCTACGTGAACATTGCATGACCAGCCAGGTGAGAAGTGCATGATAGCCACCTGATGTGTGCATGATCTGTTACGTGAGCAGAATATGATCAGCCACGTGATCAGTGCAGGAGTGCCACGTGATCAGTGCATGATCAGTCACGTGACAGGTGTGTGATAAGCCACGTGAACAGTGCATGTTCAGCCACGTGATCAGTGCATGATATCCACGTGATCAGTGCATAATCAGTTACGTGAACAGTGTATGATCAGCCACGTGAGCAGTGCATGGTCAGACACGTGAACAGTGTATGATCAAACACGTGATCAGTGCATGATCAGTCTCGTGAACAGTGCATGATAAGTCACCTGATCAGTGTATGATCAATTACGTGATCAGTGCATGATCACTCACGTGACCAGTACATGGTAGCTACGTGATCATTGCATGATCAGCCACGTGAGCAGTGCATGATAGCCGCGTGATCACTGCATGATCTGTGACATGATCAGTGTATGTTTATCCACGTGATCAGTGCATGGGCAGTCAGGTGATCAGTGCATGATACAGACGTGATCAGTGCAAGATCAGTCTCGTGATCAGTGTTTGATCAACCACGTGATCAGTGCACGATAGCCAGGTAATGAGTGCACGATAGCCAGATGATTAGTCCATTATCAGTCACGTGATCAGTGTATGATCAGCCAAGTAATCAGTGCATGATTGCCAACTCATCAGTGCATGATCAGTCACGTGATCAGTGCATGGTCAGTCACGTGATCAGTGCATGATCAGTCACTTGATCAGTGCATGATAGCCACGTGATCAGTGCATGATCAGTTACGTGAGCAGTGTATGATCAGCCACGTGATCAGTTCATGGTCAGACACGTGAACAGTGTATGATCAGCCACGTGATCAGTGCATGATATCCAAGTGATCAGTGCATGATCAATCACGTGATAAGTGTATGATCAGCCACGTGAACAGTGCATGCTCAGTCACGTGATCAGGGCCTGCTGAGCTGCGTGATTAGTGTCTGCTCATCTGCTTGACAATTGCCAGCTGAGCTGCACGATTCCTGCCTGTCATCTGCTTGACAATTGCCAGCTGTGCTGCGTAATTCCTGCCTGCTCAGCTGCTTGATTATTGCCAGCTGAGCAGCATGATTCCTCACAGTTGAGTTCCATGATTATTGCCTGCTGACTGTTTGATTCGTGCCTACTCAGCTCTTTGTTTATTGCCTCCAGAGGCACATGATCAGTGTATGATAGCAAACATGATCAGCGCATGATCAGTCACATGATCAGCGCCATTAAGTCACGTGATCACTACATGATAGTCATGTGATCAGTCCATGATCAGTCACGGTATCAGTGCATGATCAGCCACGTGATCAGTGCATGATCTGTCACATGATTAGTGTATGAACATCCACGTGATCAGTGCATGGGCAGTCATGTGATCAGTGCATGATTAAACGTGATCAGTGCATTTTCAGTCTCGTGGTCAGTGCATGATCAGCCACATGACCAGTGCATGATCAATTACGTGATCAGTGCATGATCAGTCACGTGACCAGTACATGGTTGCTACGTGATCATTGCATGATCAGCCACGTGAGCAGTGCATTATAGCCACGTGATCAGTGCGTGATCAGTCACGTGATCAGTACATGGTCAGTCACGTGAACAGTGCATGATCATTTATGTGATCTGTGCATGATCAGTCACGTGACCAGTATATGGTAGCTACGTGAACAGTGCATGACCAGCCAGGTGAGAAGTGCATGATAGCCACCTGAGGTGTGCATGATCAGTTACGTGAGCAGAATATGATCAGCCACGTGATAAGTGCAGGAGGGCCACGTGATCAGTGCATGATCAGTCACGTGACAGGTGTGTGATAAGCCACGTGAACAGTGCATGTTCAGCCACGTGATCAGTGCATGATATCCACGTGATCAGTGCATGATCAGTTACGTGAACAGTGTATGATCAGCCACGTGAGCAGTGCATGGTCAGACACGTGAACAGTGTATGATCAAACACGTGATCAGCGCATGATATCCACGTGATCAGTGCATGATCAGTCTCGTGAACAGTGCATGATAAGTCACCTGATCAGTGTATGATCAATTACGTGATCAGTGCATGGTCACTCACGTGACCAGTACATGGTATCTAAGTGATCATTGCATGATCAGCCACGTGAGCAGTGCATGATAGCCGCGTGATCACTGCATGATCTGTGACATGATCAGTGTACGTTTATCCACGTGATCAGTGCATGGGCAGTCAGGTGATCAGTGCATGATACAGACGTGATCAGTGCAAGATCAGTCTCGTGATCAGTGTATGATCAACCACGTGATCAGTGCACGATAGCCAGGTAATGAGTGCACGATAGCCAGATGATCAGTCCATTATCAGTCACGTGATCAGTGCATGATAGCCACGTGATCAGTGCATGATCAGTTACGTGAGCAGTGTATGATCAGCCACGTGATCAGTGCATGGTCAGACACGTGAACAGTGTATGATCAGCCACGTGATCAGTGCATGATATCCAAGTGATCAGTGCATGATCAATCACGTGATAAGTGTATGATCAGCCACGTGAACAGTGCATGCTCAGTCACGTGATCAGGGCCTGCTGAGCTGCGTGATTACTGTCTGCTCATCTGCTTGACAATTGCCAGCTGAGCTGCACGATTCCTGCCTGTCATCTGCATGACAATTGCCAGCTGTGCTGCGTAATTCCTGCCTGCTCAGCTGCTTGATTATTGCCAGCTGAGCAGCATGATTCCTCACAGCTGAGTTCCATGATTATTGCCTGCTGACTTTTTGATTCGTGCCTACTCAGCTCTGTGTTTATTGCCTCCAGAGGCACATGATCAGTGTATGATAGCAAACATGATCAGCGCATGATCAGTCACATGATCAGCGCCATTAAGTCACGTGATCACTACATGATAGTCATGTGATCAGTCCATGCTCAGTCACGGTATCAGTGCATGATCAGCCACGTGATCAGTGCATGCTCTGTCACATGATAAGTGTATGATCATCCACGTGATCAGTGCATGGGCAGTCATGTGATCAGTGCATGATTAGACGTGAACAGTGCATTTTCAGTCTCGTGCTCAGTGCATGATCAGCCACATGACCAGTGCATGATCAATTACGTGATCAGTGCATGATCAGTCACGTGACCAGTACATGGTAGCTACGTGATCATTGCATGATCAGCCGCATGAGCAGTGCATGATAGCCACGTGATCAGTGCATGATCAGCCACGTGATCAGTGCATAATCAGTCACGTTATCAGTGCATGGTCAGTCACGTGATCAGTGCATGATCATCCACGTGATCAGTGCATGTGGAGTCATGTAGTCAATGCATGATAGCGCCGTAATCAGTGCACGATCAGTCCCGTGATGAGTGTATGATCAGCCAAGTGATCAGTGCAAGATAGCTACGTGATCAGTGCATGATCAGTCACATGATCAGTGCATGATAGCCACGTGAGCAGTGCATACAATTACGTGATCAGTGCATGCGCAATCACGTGATCAGTGCATGAGAGCCACGTGATCAGTGCATGATCATTCACGTGATAGGTGTGTGATCAGCGACGTGAACAGTGCATGCTCAGTCATGTAATCAGGGCCTGCTGAGCTGCGTGATTACTGTCTGCTCATCTGCTTGACAATTGCCAGCTAAGCTGTACGATTCCTGACTGTCATCTCCTTGACTATTGCCACGTGTGCTGCATAATTCCTGCCTGCTCATCTACTTGATTATTTCCAGCTGAGCAGCATGATTTCTCAGAGCTGAGTTCCATGATTATAGCCTGCTGACTGATTCCTGCCTACTCAGCTCTTTGTTCATTGCCTCCAGATGCACATGATCAGTGTGTGACACCAAACATGATCAGCACATGATCAGTCACATGATGAATGCATGATAAGCCAGGTGATCAGAGCACAATCAATTACGTGATCAGTGCATGATCAGTCATGTGACCAGTACATGGTAGCTGCGTGATCACTGCATGATCAGCCACGTGAGCAGTGCATGATAGCCACGTGATCAGTGCATGATCAGTCACGTGTTCAGTGCATGATCAGCCACGTGATCAGTGCATGATCAATTACGTGATCAGTGCATGATCAGTTACGTGAGCAGTGTATGATCAGCCACGTGATCAGTGCATGGTCAGACACGTGAACAGTGTATGATTAGCCACGTGATCAGTGCATGATATCCAAGTGATCAATGCTTGATCAATCATGTGATCAGTGTATGATCAGCCAGGTGAACAGTGCATGCTCAGTCACGTGATCAGGGCCTGCTGAGCTGCGTGATTCCTGTCTGCTCATCTGCTTGACAATTGCCAGCTGAGCTGCATGATTCCTGCTTGTCATCTGCTTGACAATTGCCAGCTGTGCTGTGTAATTCCTGCCTGCTCATCTGCTTGATTATTGCCAGCTGAGCAGCATGATTCCTCACAGCTGAGTTCCATGATTATTGCCTGCTGACTGTTTGATTCATGCCTACTCAGCTCTTTGTTTATTGCCTCCAGAGGCACATGATCAGTGTATGATAGCAAACATGCTCAGCGCATGATCAGTCACATGGTCAGCGCCATTAAGTCACGTGATCACTACATGATAGTCATGTGATCAGTCCATGCTCAGTCCCGGTATCAGTGCATGATCAGCCTCGTGATCAGTGCATGATAGCCACGTGATCATTGCATGATAGCCACGTGATCAGTGCATGATCAGCCAGGTGATCAGTGAATGATTGCTAGGTGATCAGTTCATGATTAGTCACGTGATCTGTGCATGACCAGGCAGGTGATCAGTGTATGATCAGCCACATGATCAGTGCATGATAGCCACGTGATCAGTGCATGATCAGAAAGTGATCAGTGCATGATCAGCCACATGATCAGTGCATGATCAATTACGTCATCAGTGCATGATCAGTCACGTGACCAGTACATGGTAGCTGCGTGATCAGTGTATGACCAGCCAAGTGATCAGTGCATGATAGCCACGTGATCAGTGCATGATCAGTCACGTGATCAGGGCATGATCAGCCACATGATGAGTGCATGATCAGATACGTGACCAGTACATGGTAGCTGCGTGATCATTTCATGATCAGCCACATTAGCAGTGCATGATAGCCAAGTGATCAGTGCTTGATCAGCCACGTGATCAGTGCATGATCAATGACGTGATCAGTGCAAGATCAGTCACGTGACCAGTACATGGTAGCTACCTGATCATTGCATGATCAGCCACGTGATCAGTGCATGATCAGCCACGTGATCAGTGCATGATGAGTCAGGTGATCAGTGCAGGATTAATTACGTGATCAGTGCATGATCAGTCACGTTACCAGTACATGGTTGCTACGTGATCATTGCATGATCAGCCACGTGAGCAGTGCATGATTGCCACGTGATCAGTGCGTGATCAGTCACGTGATCAGTACATGATCAGTCACGTGCACAGTGCATGATCATTTACGTGATCTGTGCATGATCAGTCACATGACCAGTATATGGTAGCTACGTGAACATTCCATGACGAGCCAGGTGAGAAGTGCATGATAGCCACCTGATGTGTGCATGATCTGTAATGTGAACAGAATATGATCAGCCACGTGATCAGTGCATGAGTGCCACGTGATCAGTGCATGATCAGTCACGTGACAGGTGTGTGTTAAGCCACGTGAACAGTGCATGTTCAGCCACGTGATCAGTGCATGATATCCACGTGATCAGTGCATGATCAGTTACGGGAACAGTGTATGATCAGCCACGTGAGCAGTGCATGGTCAGACACGTGAACAATGTATGATCAAACACGTGATCAGTGCATGATCAGTCCCGTGAACAGTGCATGATAAGTCACCTGATCAGTGTATGATCAATTATGTGATCAGTGCATGATCACTCACGTGACCAGTACATGGTAGCTACGTGATCATTGCATGATCAGCCACGTGAGCAGTGCATGATAGCCACGTGATCACTGCATGATCTGTGACATGATCAGTGTATATTTATCCACGTGATCAGTGCATGGGCAGTCAGGTGATCAGTGCATGATACAGACGTGATCAGTGCAAGATCAGTCTCGTGATCAGTGTACGATCAACCACGTGATCAGTGCACGATAGCCAGGTAATGAGTGCACGATAGCCAGATGATCAGTGCATTATCAGTCACGTGATCAGTGTATGATCAGCCAAGTAATCAGTGCATGATTGCCAACTCATCAGTGCATGATCAGTCACGTGATCAGTGCATGGTCAGTCACGTGATCAGTGCATGATCAGTCACGTGATCAGTGCATGATAGCCACGTGATCAGCGCATGATCAGTTACGTGAGCAGTGTATGATCAGCCACGTGATCAGTGCAAGGTCAGACACGTGAACAGTGTATGATCAGCCACGTGATCAGTGCATGAGTGCCACGTGATCAGTGCATGATATGTCACGTGACAGGTGTGTGATCAGCCACGTGAACAGTGCATGTTCAGCCACGTGATCAGTGCATGATAGCCAAGTGGTCAGTGCATGATCGGTTACTTGAGTAGTGTATGATCAGCCACGTGAGCAGTGCATGGTCAGACACGTGAACAGTGTATGCTCAGCCACGTGATCAGTGCATGATATCCAAGTGATCAGTGCATGATCAATCACGTGATCAGTGTGTGATCAGCCACGTGAACAGTGCATGCTCAGTCACGTGATCTGGGCCTGCTGAGATGCGTGATTACTGTCTGCTCATCTGCTTGACAATTGCCAGCTGAGCTGCACAATTCCTGCCTGTCATCTGCTTGACAATTGCCAGCTGTGCTGCGTAATTCCTGCCTGCTCAGCTGCTTGATCATTGCCAGCTGAGCAGCATGATTCCTCACAGCTGAGTTCCATGATTATTGCCTGCTGACTGTTTGATTCGTGCCTACTCAGCTCTTTGTTTATTGCCTCCAGAGGCACATGATCAGTGTATGATAGCAAACATGATCAGCGCATGATCAGTCACATGATCAGCGCCATTAAGTCACGTGATCACTACATGATAGTCATGTGATCAGTCCATGCTCAGTCACGGTATCAGTGCATGATCAGCCACGTGATCAGTGCATGATCTGTCACATGATTAGTGTATGATCATCCACATGATCAGTGCATGGGCAGTCATGTGATCAGTGCATGATTAGACGTGATCAGTGCATTTTCAGTCTCGTGGTCAGTGCATGATCAGCCACATGACCAGTGCATGATCAATTACGTGATCAGTGCATGATCAGTCACGTGACCAGTACATGGTAGCTACGTGATCATTGCATGAGCAGCCACGTGATCAGTGCATAATCAGCCACGTGATCAGTGCATGGTCAGTCACGTGATCAGTGCATGATCATCCACGTGATCAGTGCATGTGGAGTCTTGTAGTCAATGCATGATAGCGCCGTAATCAGTGCACGATCAGTCCCGTGATGAGTGTATGATCAGCCAAGTGATCAGTGCAAGATAGCTACGTGATCAGTGCATGATCAGTCACATGATCAGTGCATGATAGCCACGTGAGCAGTGCATACAATTACGTGATCAGTGCATGCGCAATCACGTGATCAGTGCATGAGAGACACGTGATCAGTGCATGATCATTCACGTGATAGGTGTGTGATCAGCGACCTGAACCGTGCATGCTCAGTCATGTAATCAGGGCCTGCTGAGCTGCGTGATTACTGTCTGCTCATCTGCTTGACAATTGCCAGCTAAGCTGTACGATTCCTGACTGTCATCTCCTTGACTATTGCCACGTGTGCTGCATAATTCCTGCCTGCTCATCTACTTGATTATTTCCAGCTGAGCAGCATGATTTCTCAGAGCTGAGTTCCATGATTATAGCCTGCTGACTGATTCCTGCCTACTCAGCTCTTTGTTCATTGCCTCCAGATGCACATGATCAGTGTGTGACACCAAACATGATCAGCACATGATCAGTCACATGATGAATGCATGATAAGCCAGGTGATCAGAGCACAATCAATTACGTGATCAGTGCATGATCAGTCATGTGACCAGTACATGGTAGCTGCGTGATCACTGCATGATCAGCCACGTGAGCAGTGCATGATAGCCACGTGATCAGTGCATGATCAGTCACGTGTTCAGTGCATGATCAGCCACGTGATCAGTGCATGATCAATTACGTGATCAGTGCATGATCAGTTACGTGAGCAGTGTATGATCAGCCACGTGATCAGTGCATGGTCAGACACGTGAACAGTGTATGATTAGCCACGTGATCAGTGCATGATATCCAAGTGATCAATGCTTGATCAATCACGTGATCAGTGTATGATCAGCCAGGTGAACAGTGCATGCTCAGTCACGTGATCAGGGCCTGCTGAGCTGCGTGATTCCTGTCTGCTCATCTGCTTGACAATTGCCAGCTGAGCTGCATGATTCCTGCTTGTCATCTGCTTGACAATTGCCAGCTGTGCTGTGTAATTCCTGCCTGCTCATCTGCTTGATTATTGCCAGCTGAGCAGCATGATTCCTCACAGCTGAGTTCCATGATTATTGCCTGCTGACTGTTTGATTCATGCCTACTCAGCTCTTTGTTTATTGCCTCCAGAGGCACATGATCAGTGTATGATAGCAAACATGCTCAGCGCATGATCAGTCACATGGTCAGCGCCATTAAGTCACGTGATCACTACATGATAGTCATGTGATCAGTCCATGCTCAGTCCCGGTATCAGTGCATGATCAGCCTCGTGATCAGTGCATGATAGCCACGTGATCATTGCATGATAGCCACGTGATCAGTGCATGATCAGCCAGGTGATCAGTGAATGATTGCTAGGTGATCAGTTCATGATTAGTCACGTGATCTGTGCATGACCAGGCAGGTGATCAGTGTATGATCAGCCACATGATCAGTGCATGATAGCCACGTGATCAGTGCATGATCAGAAAGTGATCAGTGCATGATCAGCCACATGATCAGTGCATGATCAATTACGTCATCAGTGCATGATCAGTCACGTGACCAGTACATGGTAGCTGCGTGATCAGTGTATGACCAGCCAAGTGATCAGTGCATGATAGCCACGTGATCAGTGCATGATCAGTCACGTGATCAGGGCATGATCAGCCACATGATGAGTGCATGATCAGATACGTGACCAGTACATGGTAGCTGCGTGATCATTTCATGATCAGCCACATTAGCAGTGCATGATAGCCAAGTGATCAGTGCTTGATCAGCCACGTGATCAGTGCATGATCAATGACGTGATCAGTGCAAGATCAGTCACGTGACCAGTACATGGTAGCTACCTGATCATTGCATGATCAGCCACGTGATCAGTGCATGATCAGCCACGTGATCAGTGCATGATGAGTCAGGTGATCAGTGCAGGATTAATTACGTGATCAGTGCATGATCAGTCACGTGACCAGTACATGGTTGCTACGTGATCATTGCATGATCAGCCACGTGAGCAGTGCATGATAGCCACGTGATCAGTGCGTGATCAGTCACGTGATCAGTACATGATCAGTCACGTGAACAGTGCATGATCATTTACGTGATCTGTGCATGATCAGTCACATGACCAGTATATGGTAGCTACGTGAACATTCCATGACGAGCCAGGTGAGAAGTGCATGATAGCCACCTGATGTGTGCATGATCTGTAATGTGAACAGAATATGATCAGCCACGTGATCAGTGCATGAGTGCCACGTGATCAGTGCATGATCAGTCATGTGACAGGTGTGTGATAAGCCACGTGAACAGTGCATGTTCAGCCACGTGATCAGTGCATGATATCCACGTGATCAGTGCATGATCAGTTACGGGAACAGTGTATGATCAGCCACGTGAGCAGTGCATGGTCAGACACGTGAACAGTGTATGATCAAACACGTGATCAGTGCATGATCAGTCCCGTGAACAGTGCATGATAAGTCACCTGATCAGTGTATGATCAATTATGTGATCAGTGCATGATCACTCACGTGACCAGTACATGGTAGCTACGTGATCATTGCATGATCAGCCACGTGAGCAGTGCATGATAGCCACGTGATCACTGCATGATCTGTGACATGATCAGTGTATATTTATCCACGTGATCAGTGCATGGGCAGTCAGGTGATCAGTGCATGATACAGACGTGATCAGTGCAAGATCAGTCTCGTGATCAGTGTACGATCAACCACGTGATCAGTGCACGATAGCCAGGTAATGAGTGCACGATAGCCAGATGATCAGTGCATTATCAGTCACGTGATCAGTGTATGATCAGCCAAGTAATCAGTGCATGATTGCCAACTCATCAGTGCATGATCAGTCACGTGATCAGTGCATGGTCAGTCACGTGATCAGTGCATGATCAGTCACGTGATCAGTGCATGATAGCCACGTGATCAGCGCATGATCAGTTACGTGAGCAGTGTATGATCAGCCACGTGATCAGTGCAAGGTCAGACACGTGAACAGTGTATGATCAGCCACGTGATCAGTGCATGAGTGCCACGTGATCAGTGCATGATATGTCACGTGACAGGTGTGTGATCAGCCACGTGAACAGTGCATGTTCAGCCACGTGATCAGTGCATGATAGCCAAGTGGTCAGTGCATGATCGGTTACTTGAGTAGTGTATGATCAGCCACGTGAGCAGTGCATGGTCAGACACGTGAACAGTGTATGCTCAGCCACGTGATCAGTGCATGATATCCAAGTGATCAGTGCATGATCAATCACGTGATCAGTGTGTGATCAGCCACGTGAACAGTGCATGCTCAGTCACGTGATCTGGGCCTGCTGAGATGCGTGATTACTGTCTGCTCATCTGCTTGACAATTGCCAGCTGAGCTGCACAATTCCTGCCTGTCATCTGCTTGACAATTGCCAGCTGTGCTGCGTAATTCCTGCCTGCTCAGCTGCTTGATCATTGCCAGCTGAGCAGCATGATTCCTCACAGCTGAGTTCCATGATTATTGCCTGCTGACTGTTTGATTCGTGCCTACTCAGCTCTTTGTTTATTGCCTCCAGAGGCACATGATCAGTGTATGATAGCAAACATGATCAGCGCATGATCAGTCACATGATCAGCGCCATTAAGTCACGTGATCACTACATGATAGTCATGTGATCAGTCCATGCTCAGTCACGGTATCAGTGCATGATCAGCCACGTGATCAGTGCATGATCTGTCACATGATTAGTGTATGATCATCCACATGATCAGTGCATGGGCAGTCATGTGATCAGTGCATGATTAGACGTGATCAGTGCATTTTCAGTCTCGTGGTCAGTGCATGATCAGCCACATGACCAGTGCATGATCAATTACGTGATCAGTGCATGATCAGTCACGTGACCAGTACATGGTAGCTACGTGATCATTGCATGAGCAGCCACGTGATCAGTGCATAATCAGCCACGTGATCAGTGCATGGTCAGTCACGTGATCAGTGCATGATCATCCACGTGATCAGTGCATGTGGAGTCTTGTAGTCAATGCATGATAGCGCCGTAATCAGTGCACGATCAGTCCCGTGATGAGTGTATGATCAGCCAAGTGATCAGTGCAAGATAGCTACGTGATCAGTGCATGATCAGTCACATGATCAGTGCATGATAGCCACGTGAGCAGTGCATACAATTACGTGATCAGTGCATGCGCAATCACGTGATCAGTGCATGAGAGACACGTGATCAGTGCATGATCATTCACGTGATAGGTGTGTGATCAGCGACCTGAACCGTGCATGCTCAGTCATGTAATCAGGGCCTGCTGAGCTGCGTGATTACTGTCTGCTCATCTGCTTGACAATTGCCAGCTAAGCTGTACGATTCCTGACTGTCATCTCCTTGACTATTGCCACGTGTGCTGCATAATTCCTGCCTGCTCATCTACTTGATTATTTCCAGCTGAGCAGCATGATTTCTCAGAGCTGAGTTCCATGATTATAGCCTGCTGACTGATTCCTGCCTACTCAGCTCTTTGTTCATTGCCTCCAGATGCACATGATCAGTGTGTGACACCAAACATGATCAGCACATGATCAGTCACATGATGAATGCATGATAAGCCAGGTGATCAGAGCACGATCAATTACGTGATCAGTGCATGATCAGTCATGTGACCAGTACATGGTAGCTGTGTGATCACTGCATGATCAGCCATGTGAGCAGTGCATGATAGCCACGTGATCAGTGCATGGTCAGACACGTGAACAGTGTATGATTAGCCACGTGATCAGTGCATGATATCCAAGTGATCAATGCTTGATCAATCACGTGATCAGTGTACGATCAGCCAGGTGAACAGTGCATGCTCAGTCACATGATCAGGGCCTGCTGAGCTGCGTGATTACTGTCTGCTCATCTGCTTGACAATTGCCAGCTGAGCTGCATGATTCCTGCTTGTCATCTGCTTGACAATTGCCAGCTGTGCTGTGTAATTCCTGCCTGCTCAGCTGCTTGATTATTGCCAGCTGAGCAGCATGATTCCTCACAGCTGAGTTCCATGATTATTGCCTGCTGACTGTATGATTCGTGCCTACTCAGCTCTTTGTTTATTGCCTCCAGAGGCACATGATCAGTGTATGATAGCAAACATGCTCAGCGCATGATCAGTCACATGGTCAGCGCCATTAAGTCACGTGATCACTACATGATAGTCAAGTGATCAGTCCATGCTCAGTCACCGTATCAGTGCATGATCAGCCACGTGATCAGTGCATGATCTGTCACATGATTAGTGTATGATCATCCACGTGATCAGTGCATGGGTAGTCATGTGATCAGTGCATGATTAGACGTGATCAGTGCATTTTCAGTCTCGTGGTCAGTGCATGATCAGCCACATGACCAGTTCATGATCAATTACGTGATCAGTGCATGATCAGTCACGTGACCAGTACATGGTTGCTACGTGATCATTGCATGGTCAGCCACGTGAGCAGAGCATTATAGCCACGTGCTCAGTGCGTGATCAGTCATGTGATCAGTACATGATCAGTCACGTGAACAGTGCATGATCATTTACGTGATCTGTGCATGATCAGTCACGTGACCAGTATATGGTAGCTACGTGAACATTGCATGACCAGCCAGGTGAGAAGTGCATGATAGCCACCTGATGTGTGCATGATCAGTTACGTGAGCAGAATATGATCAGCCACGTGATCAGTGCTGGAGTGCCACGTGATCAGTGCATGATCAGTCACGTGACAGGTGTGTGATAAGCCACGTGAACAGTGCATGTTCAGCCACGTGATCAGTGCATGATATCCACGTGATCAGTGCATTATCAGTTACGTGAACAGTGTATGATCAATTACGTGATCAGTGCATGATCACTCACGTGACCAGTACATGGGAGCTACGTGATCATTGCATGATCAGCCACGTGAGCAGTGCATGATAGCCGCGTGATCACTGCATGATCTGTGACATGATCAGTGTATGTTTATCCACGTGATCAGTGCATGGGCAGTCAGGTGATCAGTGCATGATACAGACGTGATCAGTGCAAGATCAGTCTCGTGATCAGTGTATGATCAACCACGTGATCAGTGCACGATAGCCAGGTAATGAGTGCACCATAGCCAGATGATCAGTGCATTATCAGTCACGTGATCAGTGTATGATCAGCCAAGTAATCAGTGCATGATTGCTAACTCATCAGTGCATGATCAGTCACGTGATCAGTGCATGGTCAGTCACGTGATCAGTGCATGATCAGTCACGTGATCAGTGCATGATAGCCACGTGATCAGTGCATGATCAGTCACGTGAGCAGTGTATGATCAGCCACGGGATCAGTGCATGGTCAGACACGTGAACAGTGTATGATCAGCCACGTGATCAGTGCATGATATCCAAGTGATCAGTGCATGATCAATCACGTGATCAGTGTATGATCAGCCACGTGAACAGTGCATGCTCAGTCACGTGATCTGGGCCTGCTGAGATGCGTGATTACTGTCTGCTCATCTGCTTGACAATTGCCAGCTGAGCTGCACGATTCCTGTCTGTCATCTGCTTGACAATTGCCAGCTGTGCTGCGTAATTCCTGCCTGCTCAGCTGCTTGATTTTTGCCAGCTGAGCAGCATGATTCCTCACAGCTGAGTTCCATGATTATTGCCTGCTGACTGTTTGATTCGTGCCTACTCAGCTCTTTGTTTATTGCCTCCAGAGGCACATGATCAGTGTATGATAGCAAACATGCTCAGCGCATGATCAGTCACATGGTCAGCGCCATTAAGTCACGTGATCACTACATGATAGTCATGTGATCATTCCATGCTCAGTCACGGTATCAGTGCATGATCAGCCACGTGATCAGTGCATGATCTGTCACATGATTAGTGTATGATCTTCCACGTGATCAGTGCATGGGCAGTCATGTGATCAGTGCATGATTAGACGTGATCAGTGCATTTTCAGTCTCGTGGTCAGTGCATGATCAGCCACATGACCAGTGCATGATCAATTACGTGATCAGTGCATGATCAGTCACGTGACCAGTACATGGTTGCTACGTGATCATTGCATGATCAGCCACGTGAGCAGTGCATTATAGCCACGTGATCAGTGCGTGATCAGTCACGTGATCAGTACATGGTCAGTCACGTGAACAGTGCATGATCATTTACGTGATCTGTGCATGATCAGTCACGTGACCAGTATATGGTAGCTACGTGAACATTGCATGACCAGCCAGGTGAGAAGTGCATGATAGCCACCTGATGTGTGCATGATCAGTTACGTGAGCAGAATATGATCAGCACGTGATCAGTGCAGGAGGGCCACGTGATCAGTGCATGATCAGTCACATGACAGCTGTGTGATAAGCCACGTGAACAGTGCATGTTCAGCCACGTGATCAGTGAATGATATCCACGTGATCAGTGCATGATCAGTTACGGGAACAGTGTATGATCAGCCACGTGAGCAGTGCATGGTCAGACACGTGAACAGTGTATGATCAAACACGTGATCAGTGCATGATATCCACGTGATCAGTGCATGATCAATCTCGTGAACAGTGCATGGTCAGTCACGTGATCAGTGCATGGTCAGTAACGTAATCAGTGCATGATCAGTCACGTGATCAGTGCATGATAGCCACGTGATCAGTGCATGATCAGTTACGTGAACAGTGTATGATCAGCCACGGGATCAGTGCATGGTCAGACACGTGAACAGTGTATGATCAGCCACGTGATCAGTGCATGATATCCAAGTGATCAGTGCATGATCAATCACGTGATCAGTGCATGATCAGTCACGTGATCAGTGCATGATCAGTCACGTAATCAGTGCATGATCAGCCACGTGATCAGTGCATGATATCCAAGTGATCAGTGCATGATCAATCACGTGATCAGTGCATGATCAATCACGTGATCAGTGCATGATCAGTCACGTAATCAGTGCATGATCAGTCACGTGATCAGTGCATGATAGCCACGTGATCAGTGCATGATCAGTTACGTGAGCAGTGTATGATCAGCCACGGGATCAGTGCATGGTCAGACACGTGAACATTGTATGATCAGCCACGTGATCAGTGCATGATATCCAAGTGATCAGTGCATGATCAATCACGTGATCAGTGTATGATCAGCCACGTGAACAGTGCATGCTCAGTCACGTGATCAGGGCCTGCTGAGCTGCGTGATTACTGTCTGCTCATCTGCTTGACAATTGCCAGCTGAGCTGCACGATTCCTGCCTGTCATCTGCTTGACAATTGTCAGCTGTGCTGCGTAATTCCTGCCTGCTCAGCTGCTTGATTATTACCAGCTGAGCAGCATGATTCCTCACACCTGAGTTCCATGATTATTGCCTGCTGACTGTTTGATTCGTGCCTACTCAGCTCTGTGTTTATTGCCTCCAGAGGCACATGATCAGTGTATGATAGCAAACATGATCAGCGCATGATCAGTCACATGATCAGCGCCATTAAGTCACGTGATCACTACATGATAGTCATGTGATCAGTCCATGCTCAGTCACGGTATCAGTGCATGATCAGCCACGTGATCAGTGCATGATCTGTCACATGATTAGTGTATGATCATCCACATGATCAGTGCATGGGCAGTCATGTGATCAGTGCATGATTAGACGTGATCAGTGCATTTTCAGTCTCGTGGTCAGTGCATGATCAGGCACATGACCAGTGCATGATCAATTACGTGATCAGTGCATGATCAGTCACGTGACCAGTACATGGTTGCTACGTGATCATTGCATGATCAGCCACGCGAGCAGTGCATTATAGCCACGTGATCAGTGCGTGATCAGTCACGTGATCAGTACATGGTCAGTCACGTGAACAGTGCATCATCATTTACGTGATCTGTGCATGATCAGTCACGTGACCAGTATATGGTCGCTACGTGAACATTGCATGACCAGCCAGGTGAGAAGTGCATGATAGCCACCTGATGTGTGCATGATCAGTTACGTGAGCAGAATATGATCACCACGTGATCAGTGCAGGAGGGCCACGTGATCAGTGCATGATCAGTCACGTGACAGCTGTGTGATAAGCCACGTGAACAGTGCATGTTCAGCCACGTGATCAGTGCATGATATCCATGTGATCAGTGCATGATCAGTTACGGGAACAGTGTATGATCAGCCACGTGAGCAGTGCATGGTCAAACACGTGAACAGTGTATGATCAAACACGTGATCAGTGCATGATATCCACGTGATCAGTGCATGATCAGTCTCGTGAACAGTGCATGGTCAGTCACGTGATCAGTGCATGGTCAGTCACGTAATCAGTGCATGATCATTCACGTGATCAGTGCATGATAGCCACGTGATCAGTGCATGATCAGTTACGTGAGCAGTGTATGATCAGCCACGTGATCAGTGCATGATCAGCCACGTGATCAGTGCATGATCAGCCACGTGATCAGTGCATGATAGCCACGTGATCAGTGCATGATCAGTCACGTGATCAGTGCATGATCAGTCACGTGATCAGTGCATGATCAGCCACGTGATCAGTGCATGATCAGTCACGTGATCAGTGCATGATCAGTCACGTGATCAGTGCATGATCAGCCACGTGAACAGTGCATGCTCAGTCACGTGATCAGGGCCTGCTGAGCTGCGTGATTACTGTCTGCTCATCTGCTTGACAATTGCCAGCTGAGCTGCACGATTCCTGCCTGTCATCTGCTTGACAATTGTCAGCTGTGCTGCGTAATTCCTGCCTGCTCAGCTGCTTGATTATTGCCAGCTGAGCAGCATGATTCCTCACACCTGAGTTCCATGATTATTGCCTGCTGACTGTTTGATTCGTGCCTACTCAGCTCTGTGTTTATTGCCTCCAGAGGCACATGATCAGTGTATGATAGCAAACATGATCAGCGCATGATCAGTCACATGATCAGCGCCATTAAGTCACGTGATCACTACATGATAGTCATGTGATCATTCCATGCTCAGTCACGGTATCAGTGCATGATCAGCCACGTGATCAGTGCATGATCTGTCACATGATTAGTGTATGATCATCCACGTGATCAGTGCATGGGCAGTCATTTGATCAGTGCATGATTAGACGTGATCAGTGCATGATCAGTCTCGTGATCAGTGCATGATCAGCCACGTGATCAGTGCATGATCAGTCACGTGATCAGTGCATGATCAGTCACGTGATAGGTGTGTGATCAGCCACGTGATCAGTGCATGATCAGTCACGTGATCAGGGCCTGCTGAGCTGCGTGATTACTGTCTGCTCATCTGCTTGACAATTGCCAGCTGAGCTGTACGATTCCTGACTGTCATCTCCTTGACAATTGCCACGTGTGCTGCATAATTCCTGCCTGCTCATCTACTTGATTATTGCCAGCTGAGCAGCATGATTTCTCAGAGCTGAGTTCCATGATTATAGCCTGCTGACTGATTCCTGCCTACTCAGCTCTTTTTCATTGCCTCCAGATGCACATGATCAGTGTATGACACCAAACATGATCAGTGCATGATCAGTCACATGATCAGTGCATGATAAGCCACGTGATCAGTGCATGATCAATTACGTGATCAGTGCATGATCAGTCACGTGACCAGTACATGGTAGCTGCGTGATCAGTGCATGATCAGCCACGTGATCAGTGCATGATAGCCACGTGATCAGTGCATGATCAGTCACGTGATCAGTGCATGATCAGCCACGTGATCAGTGCATGATCAGTCACGTGATCAGTGCATGGTAGCTGCGTGATCAGTGCATGATCAGCCACGTGTGCATGATAGCCACGTGATCAGTGCATGATCAGCCACGTGATCAGTGCATGATCAATCACGTGATCAGTGCATGATCAGTCACGTGACCAGTGCATGGTAGCTACGTGATCAGTGCATGATCAGCCACGTGATCAGTGCATGATAGCCACGTGATCAGTGCATGATCAGCCACGTGATCAGTGCATGATCAGTCACGTGATCAGTGCATGGTAGCTTCGTGATCATTGCATGATCAGCCACGTGATCAGTGCATGATAGCCACGTGATCAGTGCATGATCAGCCACGTGATCAGTGCATGATCAGTCACGTGATCAGTGCATGATCAGTCACGTGATCAGTGCATGATCAGCCACGTGATCAGTGCATGTAGTCATGTATCAGTGCATGATAGCCCGTGATCAGTGCATGATCAGTCCCGTGATCAGTGTATGATCAGCCACGTGATCAGTGCATGATAGCCACGTGATCAGTGCATGATCAGTCACGTGATCAGTGCATGATCAGTCACGTGATCAGTATGTGATCAGCCACGTGAACAGTGCATGCTCAGTCACGTGATCAGGGCCTGCTGAGCTGCGTGATTACTGTCTGCTCATCTGCTTGACAATTGCCAGCTGAGCTGCACGATTCCTGCCTGTCATCTGCTTGACAATTGCCACCTGTGCTGTGTAATTCCTGCCTGCTCATCTACTTGATTATTGCCAGCTGAGCAGCATGATTTCTCAGAGCTGAGTTCCATGATTATAGCCTGCTGACTGATTCCTGCCTACTCAGCTCTATGTTCATTGCCTCCAGAGGCACATGATCAGTGTATGACAGCAAACATGATCAGCACATGATCAGTCACATGATCAGTGCATGATAAGTCACGTGATCAGTGCATGATCAATTATGTGATCAGTGCATGATCAGTCATGTGACCAGTACATGGTAGCTGTGTGATCATTGCATGATCAGCCACGTGATCAGTGCATGATCAGTCACGTGATCAGTGCATGATCAGTCACGTGATACGTGTGTGATCAGCCACGTGATCAGTGCATGATATCCACGTGATCAGTGCATGATAGCCACGTGATCAGTGCATGATCAGTCACGTGATCAGTGCATGATCAGTCACGTGATACGTGTGTGATCAGCCACGTGATCAGTGCATGATCAGCCACGTGATCAGTGCATGATCAATTACGTGATCAGTGCATGATCAGTCACGTGACCAGTACATGGTAGCTACGTGATCATTGCATGATCAGCCACGTGAGCAGTGCATGATAGCCACGTGATCAGTGCATGATCAGCCACGTGATCAGTGCATGATCAGTCACGTGATCAGTGCATGATCAGTCACGTGATCAGTGCATGATCAGCCACGTGATCAGTGCATGTCAGTCATGTATCAGTGCATGATAGCCCGTGATCAGTGCATGATCAGTCCCGTGATCAGTGCATGATCAGCCACGTGATCAGTGCATGATCAGCCACGTGATCAGTGCATGATCAGTCACGTGATCAGTGCATGATCAGTCACGTGATCAGTGTGTGATCAGCCACGTGAACAGTGCATGCTCAGTCACGTGATCAGGGCCTGCTGAGCTGCGTGATTACTGTCTGCTCATCTGCTTGACAATTGCCAGCTGAGCTGCACGATTCCTGCCTGTCATCTGCTTGACAATTGCCACCTGTGCTGCGTAATTCCTGCCTGCTCATCTGCTTGATTATTGCCAGCTGAGCAGCATGATTTCTCAGAGCTGAGTTCCATGATTATAGCCTGCTGACTGATTCCTGCCTACTCAGCTCTTTGTTCATTGCCTCCAGAGGCACATGATCAGTGTGTGACACCAAACATGATCAGTCACATGATCAGTGCATGATAAGCCACGTGATCAGTGCATGATCAATTATGTGATCAGTGCATGATCAGTCATGTGACCAGTACATGGTAGCTGTGTGATCAGTGCATGATCAGCCACGTGATCAGTGCATGATAGCCACGTGATCAGTGCATGATCAGTCACGTGATCAGTGCATGATCAGTCACGTGATCAGTGCATGATCAGTCACGTGATCAGTGCATGATAGCCACGTGATCAGTGCATGATCAGTCACGTGATCAGTGCATGATCAGTCACGTGACCAGTACATGGTAGCTACGTGATCATTGCATGATCAGCCACGTGATCAGTGCATGATAGCCACGTGATCAGTGCATGATCAGCCACGTGATCAGTGCATGATCAGTCACGTGACCAGTACATGGTAGCTACGTGATCATTGCATGATCAGCCACGTGATCAGTGCATGATAGCCACGTGATCAGTGCATGATCAGCCACGTGATCAGTGCATGATCAGTCACGTGATCAGTGCATGATCAGTCACGTGATCAGTGCATGATCAGCCACGTGATCAGTGCATGATAGTCATGTAGTCAGTGCATGATAGCCCGTGATCAGTGCATGATCAGTCCCGTGATCAGTGCATGATCAGCCACGTGATCAGTGCATGATAGCCACGTGATCAGTGCATGATCAGTCACGTGATCAGTGCATGATCAGTCACGTGATCAGTGCATGATAGCCACGTGATCAGTGCATGATCAGCCACGTGATCAGTGCATGATCAGCCACGTGATCAGTGCATGATAGCCACGTGATCAGTGCATGATCAGTCACGTGATCAGTGCATGATCAGTCACGTGATCAGTGTGTGATCAGCCACGTGAACAGTGCATGCTCAGTCACGTGATCAGGGCCTGCTGAGCTGCGTGATTACTGTCTGCTCATCTGCTTGACAATTGCCAGCTGAGCTGCACGATTCCTGCCTGTCATCTGCTTGACAATTGCCACCTGTGCTGCGTAATTCCTGCCTGCTCATCTACTTGATTATTGCCAGCTGAGCAGCATGATTTCTCAGAGCTGAGTTCCATGATTATAGCCTGCTGACTGATTCCTGCCTACTCAGCTCTATGTTCATTGCCTCCAGAGGCACATGATCAGTGTATGACACCAAACATGATCAGCACATGATCAGTCACATGATCAGTGCATGATAAGCCACGTGATCAGTGCATGATCAATTATGTGATCAGTGCATGATCAGTCATGTGATCAGTGCATGGTAGCTGTGTGATCATTGCATGATCAGCCACGTGATCAGTGCATGATCAGTCACGTGATCAGTGCATGATCAGTCACGTGATCAGTGCATGATCAGCCACGTGATCAGTGCATGATATCCACGTGATCAGTGCATGATAGCCACGTGATCAGTGCATGATCAGTCACGTGATCAGTGCATGATCAGTCACGTGATACGTGTGTGATCAGCCACGTGATCAGTGCATGATCAGCCACGTGATCAGTGCATGATCAATTACGTGATCAGTGCATGATCAGTCACGTGACCAGTACATGGTAGCTACGTGATCATTGCATGATCAGCCACGTGATCAGTGCATGATAGCCACGTGATCAGTGCATGATCAGTCACGTGATCAGTGCATGATCAGTCACGTGATCAGTGCATGATCAGCCACGTGATCAGTGCATGATCAGTCACGTGATCAGTATATGGTAGCTACGTGATCAGTGCATGACAGCCACGTGATCAGTGCATGATAGCCACGTGATCAGTGCATGATCAGTTACGTGATCAGTGCATGATCAGCCACGTGATCAGTGCATGATCAGACACGTGATCAGTGCATGATCAGCCACGTGATCAGTGCATGATAGCCACGTGATCAGTGCATGATCAGTCACGTGATCAGTGCATGATCAGCCACGTGATCAGTGCATGATCAGTCACGTGATCAGTGCATGATCAGTCACGTGATCAGTATATGGTAGCTACGTGATCATTGCATGATCAGCCACGTGAGCAGTGCATGATAGCCACGTGATCAGTGCATGATCAGTCACGTGATCAGTGCATGATCAGCCACGTGATCAGTGCATGATCAGTCACGTGATCAGTGCATGATCAATCACGTGATCAGTGCATGATCAGTCACGTGATCAGTGCATGATAGCCACGTGATCAGTGCATGATCAGCCACGTGATCAGTGCATGATAGCCACGTGATCAGTGCATGATCAGTCACGTGATCAGTGCATGATCATCCACGTGATCAGTGCATGATCAGCCACGTGATCAGTGCATGATATCCACGTGATCAGTGCATGATCATCACGTGATCAGTGTATGATCAGCCACGTGAACAGTGCATGCTCAGTCACGTGATCAGGGCCTGCTGAGCTGCGTGATTACTGTCTGCTCATCTGCTTGACAATTGCCAGCTGAGCTGCACGATTCCTGCCTGTCATCTGCTTGACAATTGCCAGCTGTGCTGCGTAATTCCTGCCTGCTCAGCTGCTTGATTATTGCCAGCTGAGCAGCATGATTCCTCACAGCTGAGTTCCATGATTATTGCCTGCTGACTGTTTGATTCGTGCCTACTCAGCTCTTTGTTTATTGCCTCCAGAGGCACATGATCAGTGTATGATAGCAAACATGATCAGTGCATGATCAGTCACATGATCAGCGCCATTAAGTCACGTGATCACTACATGATAGTCATGTGATCAGTCCATGCTCAGTCACGGTATCAGTGCATGATCAGCCACGTGATCAGTGCATGATCAGCCACGTGATCAGTGCATGATAGCCACGTGATCAGTGCATGATCAGTCACGTGATCAGTGCATGACCAGGCACGTGATCAGTGCATGATCAGCCACGTGATCAGTGCATGATAGCCACGTGATCAGTGCATGATCAGTCACCTGATGGGTGTATGATCAGTCACGTGACCAGTACATGGTAGCTACATGATCATTGCATGATCAGCCACGTGAGTAGTGCATGATAGCCACGTGATCAGTGCATGATCAGTCACGTGATCAGTGCATGATCAGTCATGTGATCAGTGCATGATCAGGCACGTGATCAGTGCATGATCAGCCACGTGATCAGTGCATGATAGCCACGTGATCAGTGCATGATCAGTCACGTGATCAGTGCATGATCAGTCACGTGATCAGTGCATGATCAGCCACGTGATCAGTGCATGATCAGCCACGTGATCAGTGCATGATCAATTACGTGATCAGTGCATGATCAGTCACGTGATCAGTACATGGTAGCTACGTGATCATTGCATGATCAGCCACATGATCGTGCATGATAGCCACGTGATCAGTGCATGATCAGTCACGTGATCAGTGCATGATCAGTCACGTGATCAGTGCATGATCAGTCACGTGATCAGTGCATGATCAGTCACGTGATCAGTGCATGATCAGTCACGTGATCAGTGCATGATCAGTCACGTGATCAGTGCATGATCAGCCACGTGATCAGTGCATGATCAATTACGTGATCAGTGCATGATCAGTCACGTGATCAGTATATGAAGCTACGTGATCAGTGCATGATCAGCCACGTGATCAGTGCATGATAGCCACGTGATCAGTGCATGATCAGTCACGTGATCAGTGCATGATCAGTCACGTGATCAGTGCATGATCAGTCACGTGATCAGTGCATGATCAATTACGTGATCAGTGCATGATCAGTCACGTGATCAGTGCATGATAGATACGTGATCAGTGCATGATCAGCCACGTGATCAGTGCATGATAGCCACGTGATCAGTGCATGATAGCCACGTGATCAGTGCATGATCAGTCACGTGATACATGTGTGATCAGCCACGTGATCAGTGCATGATGAGCCACGTGATCAGTGCAGGATCAATTACGTGATCAGTGCATGATCAGTCACGTGACCAGTACATGGTTGCTACGTGATCGTGCATGATCAGCCACGTGAGCAGAGCATGATAGCCACGTGATCAGTGCATGATCAGTCACGTGATCAGTACATGATCAGTCACGTGAACAGTGCATGATCATTTACGTGATCTGTGCATGATCAGTCACGTGACCAGTATATGGTAGCTACGTGATCATTCCATGACGAGCCACGTGAGCAGTGCATGATAGCCACGTGATGTGTGCATGATGAGTTACGTGAGCAGAGTATGATCAGCCACGTGATCAGTGCATGAGTCCCACGTGATCAGTGCATGATATGTCACGTGACAGGTGTGTGATCAGCCACATGAACAGTGCATGTTCAGCCACGTGATCAGTGCATGATAGCCACGTGATCAGTGCATGATCAGTTACGTGAGCAGTGTATGATCAGCCACGTGATCAGTGCATGGTCAGACACGTGAACAGTGTATGATCAGCCACGTGATCAGTGCATGATATCCAAGTGATCAGTGCATGATCATCACGTGATCAGTGTATGATCAGCCACGTGAACAGTGCATGCTCAGTCACGTGATCAGGGCCTGCTGAGCTGCGTGATTACTGTCTGCTCATCTGCTTGACAATTGCCAGCTGAGCTGCACGATTCCTGCCTGTCATCTGCTTGACAATTGCCAGCTGTGCTGCGTAATTCCTGCCTGCTCAGCTGCTTGATTATTGCCAGCTGAGCAGCATGATTCCTCACAGCTGAGTTCCATGATTATTGCCTGCTGACTGTTTGATTCGTGCCTACTCAGCTCTTTGTTTATTGCCTCCAGAGGCACATGATCAGTGTATGATAGCAAACATGATCAGTGCATGATCAGTCACATGATCAGCGCCATTAAGTCACGTGATCACTACATGATAGTCATGTGATCAGTCCATGCTCAGTCACGGTATCAGTGCATGATCAGCCACGTGATCAGTGCATGATAGCTATGTGATCAGTTCATGATCAGTCACGTGATCAGTGCATGATCAGGCAGATGATCAGTGCATGATCAGCCACGTGATCAGTGCATGATAGCCACGTGATCAGTGCATGATCAGTCACCTGATGGGTGTATGATCAGTCACGTGACCAGTACATGGTAGCTACATGATCATTGCATGATCAGCCACGTGAGTAGTGCATGATAGCCACGTGATCAGTGCATGATCAGTCACGTGTTCAGTGCATGATCAGTCATGTAATCTGTGCATGACAAGGCACGTGATCAGTGTATGACCAGCCAAGTGATCAGTGCATGATAGCCACGTGATCAGTGCATGATCAGTCACGTGATCAGTGCATGATCAGTCACGTGATCAGTGGATGATCAGCCACGTGATCAGTGCATGATCAGCCACATGATCTGTGCATGATCAATTACGTGATCAGTGCATGATCAGTCACGTGACCAGTATATGGTAGCTAGGTGATCATTGCATGATCAGCCTCATGAGCCGTGCATGATAGCCACGAGATCAGTGCATGATCAGTGACGTGATCAGTGCATGATCACTCACGTTAACAGTGCATGATAAGTCACCTGATCAGTGCATGATCAATTACGTGATTAGTGCATGATCACTCACGTGACCAGTACATGGTAGCTACGTGATCATTGCATGAACAGCCGCGTGAGCAGTGCATGATAGCCACGTGATCAGTGCATGATCTGTCCCATGATCAGTGTATGATCATCCGGGTGATCAGTGCATGGGCAGTCATGTGATCAGTGCATGATATAGACGTGATTAGTGCATGATCATTCTCGTGATCAGTGTATGTTCAACCACGTGATCAGTGCACGATAGCCAGTTAATGAGTGCACGATAGCCAGATGATCAGTGCATTATCAGTCACGTGATCAGTGTATGATCAGCCAAGTAATAAGTGCATGATAGCCAACTGATCAGTGTATGATCAGCCACGTGATCAGTGCATGATCAGTTACGTGAGCAGTGTATGATCAGCCACGTGATCATTGCATGGTCAAACACGTGAACAGTGTATGATCAGCCACGTGATCAGTGCATGATCAGTCACGTGTTCAGTGCATGATCAGTAATGTAATCTGTGCATGACCAGGCACATGATCAGTGTATGACCAGACAAGTGATCAGTGCATGATAGCCACGTGATCAGTGCATGATCAGTCACGTGATCAGTGCATGATCAGTCACGTGATCAGTGGATGATCAGCCACGTGATCAGTGCATGATCAGCCACATGATCAGTGCATGATCAATTACGTGATCAGTGCATGATCAGTCACGTGACCAGTATATGGTAGCTAGGTGATCATTGCATGATCAGCCACATGAGTCGTGCATGATAGCCACGAGATCAGTGCATGATCAGTCACGTGATCAGTGCATGATCACTGACGTTAACAGTGCATGATAAGTCACCAGATCAGTGCATGATCAATTACGTGATCAGTGCATGATCAGTCACGTGATCAGTGCATGATCAGTCACGTGATCAGTGCATGATCAGCCACATGATCAGTGCATGATCAATTACGTGATCAGTGCATGATCAGTCACGTGACCAGTATATGGAAGCTAGGTGATCATTGCATGATCAGCCACATGAGCCGTGCATGATAACCACGAGATCAGTGCCTGATCAGTCACGTGATCAGTGCATGATCACTCACGTTAACAGTGCATGATAAGTCACCTGATCAGTGCATGATCAATTACGTGATCAGTGCATGATCAGTCACGTGACCAGTACATGGTAGATACGTGATCATTGCGTGATCAGCCGCGTGATCAGTGCATGATAGCCACGTGATCAGTGCATGAGAGCCACGTGATCAGTGCATGATCAGTCACGTGATACATGTGTGATCAGCCACGTGATCAGTGCATGATGAGCCACGTGATCAGTGCAGGATCAATTACGTGATCAGTGCATGATCAGTCACGTGACCAGTACATGGTTGCTACGTGATCGCTGCATGATCAGCCACGTGAGCAGAGCATGATAGCCACGTGATCAGTGCATGATCAGTCACGTGATCAGTACATGATCAGTCACGTGAACAGTGCATGATCATTTACGTGGTCTGTGCATGATCAGTCACGTGACCAGTATATGGTAGCTATGTGATCATTCCATGACGAGCCACGTGAGCAGTGCATGATAGCCACGTGATGTGTGCATGATGAGTTACGTGAGCATAGTATGATCAGCCACGTGATCTGTGCATGAGTCCCACGTGATCAGTGCATGATATGTCACGTGACAGGTGTGTGATCAGCCACATGAACAGTGCATGTTCAGCCACGTGATCAGTGCATGATAGCCACGTGATCAGTGCATGATCAGTTACGTGAGCAGTGTATGATCAGCCACGTGATCAGTGCATGGTCAGACACGTGAACAGTGTATGATCAGCCATGTGATTAGTGCATGATATCCAAGTGATCAGTGCATGATCATCACGTGATCAGTGTATGATCAGCCACGTGAACAGTGCATGCTCAGTCACATGATCAGGGCCTGCTGAGCTGCGTGATTACTGTCTGCTCATCTGCTTGACAATTGCCAGCTGAGCTGCACGATTCCTGCCTGTCATCTGCTTGACAATTGCCAGCTGGGCTGCGTAATTCCTGCCTGCTCAGCTGCTTGATTACTGCCAGCTGAGCAGCGTGATTCCTCACAGCTGAGTTCCATGATTATTGCCTGCTGACTGTTTGATTCGTGCTTACTCAGCTCTTTGTTTATTGCCTGCATAGGCACATGATGAGTGTATGATAGCAAACATGATCAGTGCATGATCAGTCACATGATCAGAGCCATTAAGTCACGTGATCACTACATGATAGTCAAGTGATCAGTCCATGCTCAGTCACGGTATCAGTGCATGATCAGCCACGTGATCAGTGCATGATCAGCCAGGTGATCAGTTCATGATAGCTATGTGATCAGTTCATGATTTGTCACGTGATCTGTGCATGACCAGGCAGATGATCAGTGTATGATCAGCCACGTGAACAGTGCATGATAGCCACGTGATCAGTGCATGATCCGTCACCTGATGGGTGTATGATCAGTCACCTGACCGGTACATGGTAGCTACATGATATTTGCATGATCAGCCACGTGAGTAGTGCATGATAGCCACGTGATCAGTGCATGATCAGTCACGTGTTCAGTGCATGATCAGTCATGTAATCTGTGCATGACAAGGCACGTGATCAGTGTATGACCAGCCAAGTGATCAGTGCATGATAGCCACGTGATCAGTGCATGATCAGTCACGTGATCAGTGCATGATCAGTCACGTGATCAGTGGATGATCAGCCACGTGATCAGTGCATGATCAGCCACATGATCTGTGCATGATCAATTACGTGATCAGTGCATGATCAGTCACGTGACCAGTATATGGTAGCTAGGTGATCATTGCATGATCAGCCACATGAGCCGTGCATGATAGCCACGAGATCAGTGCATGATCAGTGACGTGATCAGTGCATGATCACTCACGTTAACAGTGCATGATAAGTCACCTGATCAGTGCATGATCAATTACGTGATTAGTGCATGATCACTCACGTGACCAGTACATGGTAGCTACGTGATCATTGCATGAACAGCCGCGTGAGCAGTGCATGATAGCCACGTGATCAGTGCATGATCTGTCGCATGATCAGTGTATGATCATCCGGGTGATCAGTGCATGGGCAGTCATGTGATCAGTGCATGATATAGACGTGATTAGTGCATGATCATTCTCGTGATCAGTGTATGTTCAACCACGTGATCAGTGCACGATAGCCAGTTAATGAGTGCACGATAGCCAGATGATCAGTGCATTATCAGTCACGTGATCAGTGTATGATCAGCCAAGTAATAAGTGCATGATAGCCAACTGATCAGTGTATGATCAGCCACGTGATCAGTGCATGATCAGTTACGTGAGCAGTGTATGATCAGCCACGTGATCATTGCATGGTCAAACACGTGAACAGTGTATGATCAGCCACGTGATCAGTGCATGATAGCCACTTGATCAGTGCATTATCAGTTACGTGAGCAGTGTATGATCAGCCACGTGAACAGTGCATGCTCAGTCACGTGATCTGGGCCTGCTGAGCTGCGTGATTACTGTCTGCTCATCTGCTTGACAATTGCCAGCTGAGCTGCACGATTCCTGCCTGTCATCTGCTTGACAATTGTCAGCTGTGCTGCGTAATTCCTGCCTGCTCAGCTGCTTGATTATTGCCAGCTGAGCAGCATGATTCCTCAAACCTGAGTTCCATGATTATTGCCTGCTGACTGTTTGATTCGTGCCTACTCAGCTCTGTGTTTATTGCCTCCAGAGGCACATGATCAGTGTATGATAGCAAACATGATCAGCGCATGATCAGTCACATGATCAGCGCCATTAAGTCACGTGATCACTACATGATAGTCATGTGATCAGTCCATGCTCAGTCACGGTATCAGTGCATGATCAGCCATGTGATCAGTGCATGATCTGTCACATGATTAGTGTATGATCATCCACGTGATCAGTGCATGGGCAGTCATGTGATCAGTGCATGATATAGACGTGATCAGTGCATGATCAGTCTCGTGATCAGTGCATGATAGCCACGTGATCAGTGCATGATCAGTCACCTGGTGGGTGTATGATCAGTCACGTGACCGGTACATGTTAGCTACATGATCATTGCATGATCAGCCACGTGAGTAGAGCATGATAGCCACGTGATCATTGCATGATCAGTGACGTGATCAGTGCATGATCAGTCATGTAATCTGTGCATGACCAGGCACGTGATCAGTGTATGACCAGCCATGTGATCAGTGCATGATAGCCACATGATCAGTGCATGATAAGTCACGTAATCAGTGCATGATCAGTCAAGTGATCAGTGCATGATCAGCCACATGATCAGTGCATGATCATTTACGTGATCAGTGCATGATCAGTCACGTTACCAGTACATGGTAGCTACATGATCATTGCATGATCAGCCACGTGAGCAGTGCATGATAGCCACGTGATCAGTGCATGATCAGCCACGTGATCAGTGCATAATCAGTCACGTGATCAGTGCATGGTCAGTCACGTGATCAGTGCATGATCATCCACGTGATCAGTGCATGCGGAGTCATATAGTCAATGCATGATAGCGCCGTAATGAGTGCACGATCAATCCCGTGATGAGTGTATGATCAGCCAAGTGATCAGTGCAAGATAGCTACGGGATCAGTGCATGATCAGTCACATGATAAGTGCATGATCAGCCACGTCATCAGTGCATGATAGCCACGTGAGCAGTGCATACAATTACGTGATCAATGCATGTGCAATCACGTGATCAGTGCATGAGAGCCACGTGATCAGTGCATGATCATTCACGTGATAGGTGTGTGATCAGCGACATGAACAGTGCATGCTCAGTCACGTGATCAGGGCCTGCTGAGCTGCGTGATTACTGTCTGCTCATCTGCTTGACAATTGCCAGCTGAGCTTTACGATTCCTGCCTGTCATCTCCTTGACAATTGCCACCTGTGCTGCATAATTCCTGCCTGCTCATCTACTTGATTATTGCCAGCTGAGCAGCATGATTTCTAAGAGCTGAGTTCCATGATTATAGCCTGCTGACTGATTCCTGCCTACTCAGCTCTTTGTTCATTGCCTCCAGAGGCACATGATCAGTGCGTGACACCAAACATGATCAGCACATGATCAGTCACATGATGAATGCATGATAAGCCAGGTGATCAGTGCATGATCAATTACATGATCAGTGCATGATCAGTCATGTGAGCAGTACATGGTAGCTGCATGATCACTGCATGATCAGCCACGTGAGCAGTGCATGATAGCCACGTAATCAGTGCATGATCAGTCACGTGATCAGTGCATGATCAGTCACGTGTTCAGTGCATGATCAGTCACATGATCAGTGCATGATCAATTACGTGATCAGTGCATGATCGATCACGGGACCAGTACATGGATGCTACGGGATCATTGCATGATCAGCCACGTGATCAGTGCATGATCAATTACGTGATCAGTGCATGATCAGTTACGTGAGCAGTGTATGATCAGTCACGTGATCAGTGCATGATCAGCCACATGATCAGTGCATGATCAGTCACGTGACCAGCACATGGTAGCTGCGTGATCATTTCATGATCAGCCACGTTAGCAGTGCATGATAGCCACGTGATCAATGCTTGATCAGCCACGTGATAAGTGCATGATCAGTCACGTGATACGTGTGTTATCAGTCACGTGATCCGTGCATGATCGATCACAGGACCAGTACATGGATGCTACGGGATCATTGCATGATCAGCCACGTGATCAGTGCATGATCAATTACGTGATCAGTGCATGATCAGTAACGTGAGCAGTGTATGATCAGTCACGTGATCAGTGCATGATCAGCCACATGATCAGTGCATGATCAGTTACGTGACCAGCACATGGTAGCTGCGTGATCATTTCATGATCAGCCACGTTAGCAGTGCATGATATCCACGTGATCAGTGCATGATCAGTTACGTAAACAATGCATGATGAGTCTCTTGAACAGTGCATGATCAATCACGTGATCAGTGCATGATCAGCCACGTGATCAGTGCATGATCAGCCACGTGATCAGTGCTTGATCAGTCACGTGATCAGTGCATGATCAGCCACGTGATCAGTGCATGATCAGTCACGTGACCAGTATATGGTAGCTACGGGATCAGGGCATGATCAGTCTCGTGAACAGTGCATGATCAGTCACGTGATCAGTGCATGATCAGCCACGTGATCAGTGCATGATCAGTCACGGGATCAGTGCATGATCAGCCACGTGATCAGTGCATGATCAGTCACATGACCAGTATATGGTAGCTATGGGAGCAGCGCATGATCAGTCACATGATCAGTGCATGATCATCCACGTCATCAGTGCATGATAGCCACGTGAGCAGTGCATACAATTACGTGATCAGTGCATGCGCAATCACGTGATCAGTGCATTAGAGCCACGTGATCAGTGCATGATCATTCACGTGATAGGTGTGTGATCAGCGACGTGAACAGTGCATGCTCAGTCACGTGATCAGGGCCTGCTGAGCTGCGTGATTACTCTCTGCTCATCTGCTTGACAATTGCCAGCTGAGCTGTATGATTCCTGCCTGTCATCTCCTTGACAATTGCCACCTGTGCTGCAGAATTCCTGCCTGCTCATCTACTTGATTATTTCCAGCTGAGCAGCATGATTTCTCAGAGCTGATTTCCATGATTATTGCCTACTGAATCCTGCTTACTCAGCTCTTTGTTCATTGCCTCCAGATGCTCATGATCAGTGTGTGACACCAAACATGATCAACACATGATGAGTCATATGATGAATGCATGATAAGCCAGGTGATCAGTGCATGATCAATTACATGATCAGTGCATGATCAGTCATGTGACCAGTACATGGTAGCTGCGTGATCACTGCATGATCAGCCACGTGAGCAGTGCATGATAGCCACGTAATCAGTGCATGATCAGTCACGTGATCAGTGCATGATCAGTCACGGGTTCAGTGCATGATCAGCCACATGATCAGTGCATGATCAATTACGTGATCAGTGCATGATCAGTCACGGGACCAGTACATGGTAGCTACGGGATCATTGCATGGTCAGCCACCTGATCAGTGCATGATCAATTACTTGATCAGTGCATGATCAGTTACGTGAGCAGTGTATGATCAGTCACGTGATCAGTGCATGATCAGCCACATGATCAGTGCATGATCAGTCACGTGACCAGCACATGGTAGCTGCGTGATCATTTCATGATCAGCCACGTTAGCAGTGCATGATAGCCACGTGATCAGTGCTTGATCAGCCAGGTGATCAGTATATGATCAATTACGTGATCAGTGCAAGATCAGTCACGTGACCAGAACATGGTAGCTACGTGATCATTGCATGATCAGCCACGTGATCAGTGCATGATAGCCACGTGATCAGTGCATGATAGCCACGTGATCAGTGCATGATCAGTCACGTGATACGTGTGTGATCAGCCTCGTGATCAGTGCATGATGAGTCAGGTGATCAGTGAGGATTAATTACGTGATCAGTACATGATCAGTCATGTGACCAGTACATGGTTGCTACTTGATCATTGCATGATCAGCCACGTGATCAGTGCATGATCAGTCACGTGATACGTGCGTGATCAGTCACGTGATCAGTACATGATCAGTCACGTGACCAGTATATTGTAGCTACGTGAACATTGCATGACCAGCCAGGTGAGAAGTGCATGATAACCAACTGATGTGTGCATGATCAGTTACGTGAACAGTGTATGATCAGCCAGGTGAGCAGTGCATGGTCAGACACGTAAACAGTGTATGATCAAACACGTGATCAGTGCATGATATCCACGTGATCAGTGCATGATCAGTCTCGTGAACAGTGCATGATAAGTCACCTGATCAGTGTATGATCAATTACGTGATCAGTGCATGATCACTCACGTGACCAGTACATGGTAGCTATGTGATCATTGCATGATCAGCCACGTGAGCAGTGTATGATCAGCCACGTGATCAGTGCATGATCAGCCACATGATCAGTGCATGATCAATTATGTGATCAGTGCATGATCACTCACGTGACCAGTACATGGTAGCTACGTGATCATTGCATGATCAGCCACGTGAGCAGTGTATGATCAGCCAAGTGATCAGTGCATGATCAGCCACATGATCAGTGTATGATCAATTATGTGATCAGTGCATGATCACTCACGTGACCAGTACATGGTAGCTACGTGATCATTGCATGATCAGTCACGTGATCAGTGTATGATCAGCCCCGTGATCAGTGCATGATCAACCACATGATCAGTGCATGATCAATTATGTGATCAGTGCATGATCAGTCACGTGACCAGTACATGGGTGCTACGTGATCATTGCATGATCAGCCATGTGAGCCGTGCATGATAGCCACGAGATCAGTGCATGGTCAGTCACGTGAACAGTGCATGATAAGTCACCTGATCAGTGCATGATCAATTATGTGATAGGTGCATGATCACTCACGTGACCAGTACATGGTAGCTACTTGATCATTGCATGATCAGCCACGTGAGCAGTGCATGATAGCCACGTGATCAGTGCATGATCAGTTTCGGGAGCAGAGTATGATCAGCCACTTGATCAGTGCATGATAGCCACGTGATCACTGCATGATCTGTCACATGATCAGTGTATGATCATCCACGTGATCAGTGCTTGGGCAGTCATGTGATCAGTGCATGATATAGACGTGATCAGTGCATGATCAGTCTTGTGATCAATGTATGATCAACCACGAGATCAGTGCATGATAGCCAGGTAATGAGTGCATGATAGCCAGATGATCAGTGCATTATCAGTCACGTGATCAGTGTATGATCAGCCAAGTAATCAATTCATGATAGCCAACTGTTCAGTGGATGATCAGTCACATGATCAGTGCCTGGTCAGTCACGTGATCATTGCATCATCAGTCACGTGATACGTGTGTGATTAGCCACGTGATCAGTGCATGATATCCACGTGATCAGTGCAGGATAGCCACGTGATCACTTCATGATTAGTCACGTGATCGGTGCATGATCAGTCACGTGACAAGTACATGGTTGCTACGTGATCATTGCATGATCAGCCACGTGAGCAGTGCATGATAGCCACATGATCAGTGCATGATCAATTACGTGATCAGTGCATGATCAGTTACGTGAGCAGTGTATGATCAGCCAGGTGATCTGTGCATGGTCAGACACGTGAACAGTGTATGATTAGCCACGTGATCAGTGCATGATATCCAAGTGATCAGTGCTTGATCAATCACTTGATCAGTGTATGATCAGCCAGGTGAACAGTGCATGCTCAGTCACATGATCAGGGCCTGCTGAGCTGTGTGATTACTGTCTGCTCATCTGCTTGACAATTGGCAGCTGTGCTGCATGATTCCTGCCTGTCATCTGCTTGAAAATTGCCAGCTGTGCTGTGTAATTCCTGCCTGCTCAGCTGCTTGATTTTTGCCAGCTGAGCAGCATGATTCCTCACAGCTGAGTTCCATGATTATTGCCTGTTGACTGTTTGATTCATGCCTACTCAGCTCTTAGTTTATTGCCTCCAGAGGCACATGATCAGTGTATGATAGCAAACATGCTCAGCGCATGATCAGTCACATGGTCAGCGCCATTAAGTCACGTGATCACTACATGATAGTCATGTGATCAGTCCATGCTCAGTCACGGTATCAGTGCATGATCAGCCACGTGATCAGTGCATGATAGCCACGTGATCATTACATAATAGCCACGTGATCAGTGCATGATCAGCCAGGTGATCAGTGAATGATTGCTACTTGATCAGTTCATGATTAGTCACGTGATCTGTGCATGACATGGCAGGTGATCAGTGTATGATCAGCCACGTGAACAGTGCATGATAGCCACGTGATCAGTGCATGATCAGTCACCTGATGGGTGTATGATCAGTCACGTGACTGTTACATGGTAGCTAAATGATCATTGCATGATCAGCCACGTGAGTAGAGCATGATAGCCACGTGATCAGTGCATGATCAGTGACGTGATCAGTGCATGATCAGTCATGTAATCTGTGCATGACCAGGCACGTGATCAGTGTATGATCAGCCATGTGATCAGTGCATGATAGCCACATGATCAGTGCATGATAAGTCACGTAATCAGTGCATGATCAGTCAAGTGATCAGTGCATGATCAGCCACATGATCAGTGCATGATCATTTACGTGATCAGTGCATGATCAGTCACGTTACCAGTACATGGTAGCTACGTGATCATTGCATGATCAGCCACGTAAGCAGTGCATGATAGCCACGTGATCAGTGCATGATCAGCCACGTGATCAGTGCATAATCACTCACGTGATCAGTGCATGGTCAGTCACGTGATCAGTGCATGATCATCCACGTGATCAGTGCATGTGGAGTCATATAGTCAATGCATGATAACGCCGTAATCAGTGCACGATCAATCCCGTGATGAGTGTATGATTAGCCAAGTGATCAGTGCAAGATAGCTACGGGATCAGTGCATGATCAGTCACATGATAAGTGCATGATCAGCCACGTCATCAGTGCATGTAGCCACGTGAGCAGTGCATGCAATTACGTGATCAGTGCATGTGCAATCACGTGATCAGTGCATGAGAGCCACGTGATCAGTGCATGATCATTCACGTGATCGGTGTGTGATCAGCGACATGAACAGTACATGCTCAGTCACGTGATCAGGGCCTGCTGAGCTGCGTGATTACTCTCTGCTCATCTGCTTGACAATTGCCAGCTGAGCTGTACGATTCCTGCCTGTCATCTCCTTGACAATTGCCACCTGTGCTGCATAATTCCTGCCTGCTCATCTACTTGATTATTGCCACCTGAGCAGCATGATTTCTCAGAGCTGAGTTCCATGATTATAGCCTGCTGACTGATTCCTGCCTAGTCAGCTCTTTATTCATTGCCTCCAGATGCACATGATCAGTGTGTGACACCAAACATGATCAGCACATGATCAGTCACATGATGAATGCATGATAAGCCAGGTGATCAGTGCATGATCAATTACATGATCAGTGCATGATCAGTCATGTGACCAGTACATGGTAGCTGCGTGATCACTGCATGATCAGCCACGTGAGCAGTGCATGATAGCCACGTAATCAGTGCATGATCAGTCACGTAATCAGTGCATGAACAGTCACGTGTTCAGTGCATGATCAGCCATATGATCAGTGCATGATCAATTACGTTATCAGTGCATGATCAATCACGTGACCAGTACATGGTAGCTACGGGATCATTTCATGATCAGCCACGTTAGCAGTGCATGATAGCCACGTGATCAGTGCTTGATCAGCCACGTGATCAGTGCATGATCAGTCACCTGACCAGCACATGGTAGCTGCGTGAACATTTCATGATCAGCCACGTTAGCAGTGCATGATAGCCACGTGACCAGTGCTTGATCAGCCACGTGATCAGTGCATGATAGCCACGTGATAAGTGCATGATCAGTCACGTGATACGTGTGTGATCAGTCACGTGATACGTGCATGATATCCACGTGATCAGTGAATGATAGCCACGTGATCAGTGCATGATAACCACGTGATCAGTGCATGATCAGTCACGTGATACGTGTTTGATCAGCCACGTGATCAGTGCATGATGAGTCAGGTGATCAGTGCAGGATTAATTACGTGATCAGTGCATGATCAGTCACGTGACCAGTACATGGTTGCTACGTGATCATTGCATGATCAGCCACGTGATCAGTGCATGATCAGTCACGTGATCAGTGCGTGATCAGTCACGTGATCAGTACATGATCAGTCAAGTGAACAGTGCATGATCATTTACGTGATCTGTGCATGATCAGTCACGTGACCAGTATATGGTAGCTACGTGAACATTGCATGACCAGCCAGGTGAGAAGTGCATGATAACCAACTGATGTGTGCATGATCAGTTACGTGAGCAGAATATGATCAGCCACATGATCAGTGCATGAGTGCCACGTGATCAGTGCATGATCAGTCACGTGACAGGTGTGTGATAAGCCACGTGAACAGTGCATGTTCAGCCACGTGATCAGTGCATGATATCCACATGATCAGTGCATGATCAGTTACGTGAACAGTGTATGATCAGCCACGTGAGCAGTGCATGGTCAGGCACGTGAATAGTGTATGATCAAACACGTAATCAGTGCATGATATCCACGTGATCAGTGCATGATCAGTCTCGTGAACAGTGCATGATAAGTCAACTGATCAGTGTATGATCAATTACGTGATCAGTGCATGATCACTCACCTGACCAGTACATGGTAGCTACGTGATCATTGCATGATCAGCCACGTGAGCAGTGCATGATAGCCGCGTGATCACTGCATGATCTGTGACCTGATCAGTGTATGTTTATCCATGTGATCAGTGCATGGGCAGTCAGGTGATCAGTGCATGATACAGACGTGATCAGTACAAGATCAGTCTCGTGATCAGTGTATGATCAACCACGTGATCAGTGCACGATAGCCAGGTAATGGGTGCACGATAGCCAGATAATCAGTGCATTATAGGTCACGTGATCAGTGTATGATCAGCCAAGTAATCAGTGCATGATTGCCAACTCATCAGTGCATGATCAGTCACGTGATCAGTGCATGGTCAGTCACGTGATCAGTGCATGATCAGTCACGTGATCAGTGCATGATAGCCACGTGATTAGTGCATGATCAGTTACGTGAGCAGTGTATCATCAGCCACGTAATCAGTGCATGCTCAGTCACGTGATCAGGGCCTGCTGAGCTGCGTGATTACTGTCTGCTCATCTGCTTGACAATTGCCAGCTGAGCTGCACGATTCCTGCCTGTCATCTGCTTGACAATTGCCAGCTGTGCTGCGTAATTCCTGCCTGCTCAGCTGCTTGATTATTGCCAGCTGAGCAGCATGATTCCTCACAGCTGAGTTCCATGATTATTGCCTGCTGACTGTTTGATTCGTGCCTACTCAGCTCTTTGTTTATTGCCTCCAGAGGCACATGATCAGTGTATGATAGCAAACATGATCAGCGCATGATCAGTCACATGATCAGCGCCATTAAGTCACGTGATCACTACATGATAGTCATGTGATCAGTCCATGCTCAGTCACGGTATCAGTGCATGATCAGCCACGTGATCAGTGCATGATCTGTCACATGATTAGTGTATGATCATCCACGTGATCAGTGCATGGGCAGTCATGTGATCAGTGCATGATTAGACGTGATCAGTGCATTTTCAGGCTCGTGGTCAGTGCATGATAGCCACGTGATCAGTGCATGATCAGTCACCTGATGGGTGTATGATCATTCACGTGACCGGTACATGGTAGCTATATGATCAGTGTATGACCAGCCATGTGTTAAGTGCATGATAGCCACGTGATCAGTGCATGATCAGCCATATGATCAGTCATGTGATCAGTGCATGATCAGCCAAATGATCAGTGCATGATCAATTACGTCATCAGTGCATGATCAGTCAAGTGACCAGTACATGGTAGCTACGTGATCATTGCATGATCAGCCACGTGATCAGTACATGATAGCCAGGGGATCAGTGCATGATAGTCACGTGATCAGTGTATGATCAGTCATGTGATACGTGTGTGATCAGCCACGTGATCAGTGCATGAAATCAGTGCATGATAGCCACGTGATCAATGCATGATATCCACGTGATCAGTGCATGATCAGCCACGTCATCAGTGCATGACCGCCACGTGAGCAGTGCATACAATTACGTGATCAGTGCATGTGCAATCACGTGATCTGTGCATGAGAGCCACGTGATCAGTGCATGATCATTCACGTGATAGGTGTGTGATCAGCGACGTGAACAGTGCATGCTCAGTCACGTGATCAGGGCCTGCTGAGCTTCGTGATTACTGTCTGCTCATCTGCTTCACAATTGCCAGCTGAGCTGTATGATTCCGGACTGTCATCTCCTTGACAATTGCCACCTGTGCTGCATAATTCCTGCCTGGTCATCTACTTGATTATTGCCAGCTGAGCAGCATGATTTCTCAGAGCTGAGTTCCATGATTATTTCCTGCTGACTGATTCCTGCCTACCAAGCTCTGTGTTCATTGCCTCCAGATGCACATGATCAGTGTATGACACCAAACATGATCAGCACATGATGAGTCACATAATCAATGCATGATAAGCCAGGTGATCAGTGCATGATCAAGTACGTGATCAGTGCATGATCAGTCATGTGACCAGTACATGGTAGCTGCGTGATCATTGCATGATCAGCCACGTGAGCAGTGCATGATAGCCACGTGATCAGTGCATGATCAGCCACGTGATTAGTACATGATCAGTCACGTGATCAGTGCATGATCAGCCACGTGACCAGTGCATGATTAATCACGTGACCAGTACATGGTAGCTATGATCATTGCATGATCAGCCACGTGATCTGTGCATGATAGCCACATGATCAGCGCATGATAGCCACGTGATCAGTGAAGGATCAGTCACGTGATACGTGTGTGATCAACCACGTGATCAGTGCATGATATCCAGGTGATCAGTGCATGATAGCCACGTGATCACTTCATGAGTAGTCACGACATCTGTGCATGACCAGGCACGTGATCAGTGTATGATCAGCCACGTGAACAGTGCATGATAGCCAAGTCATCAGTGCATGATCAGTCTCATGAACAGTGCATGATCAGTCACGCGATCAGTGTATGATCAGCCACGTGATTAGTGAATTATCAATTACCTGATCAGGGCATGATCAGTCACGTGAGCAGTACATGTTAGCTACGTGATCATTGCAGGATCAGCCTCGTGAGCACTGCATGATAGACACGTGATCAGTGAATGATCAGCTACGTGAGCACTTTATGGTCAACCACGTGATCAGTGCATGATCAGACACGTGAACAGTGTATGACCAGCCACGTGAAATGTGCATGATAGCCACGTGATCATTGCATGAGAGCCACGTGATCAGTGCATGATCAGCCAGGTGATCAGTGAATGATTGCTACATGATCAGTTCATGATTACTCACGTGATCAGTTCATGACCAGGCAGGTGATCAGTGTATGATCAGCCACGTGAACAGTGCATGATAGCCACGTGATCAGTGCATGATCAGTCACGTGATCAGTGCATGCTCAGTCACGTGATCAGTGGATGATCAGCCACGTGATCAGTGCATGATCAGCCAAATGATCAGCCACATGATCAGTGCATGATCAATTACGTGATCAGTGCATGATCACTCACGTGACCAGTACATTGTAGCTACGTGATCATTGCATGAACAGCCGCGTGAGCAGTGCATGATAGCCACGTGATCAGTGCATGATGTGTCACATGATCAGTGTATGATCATCCGGGTATCCAGTGCATGGGCAGGCATGTGATCAGTGCATGATATAGACGTGATCAGTGCATGATCAGTCTCGTGATCATTGTATGATCAACCACGTGATCAGTGAACGATAGCCAGGTAATGAGTGCATGATAGCCAGATGATCAGTGCATTATTAGCCATGTGATCAGTGTATGATCAGCCAAGTAATCAGTGCATGATAGCCAAGTGATCAGTGGATGATCATTCACGTGATCAGTGCATGGTCAGTCACGTGATCATTGCATGATCAGCCACGTGAATAATGCATGATCAATTACGTGATCAGTGCATGATCAGTCACGTGATCAGTACATGATCAGTCACGTGAACAGTGCATGATCAGTCATGTGATCAGTGTATGACCAGCCAAGTGATCAGTGCATGATAGCCACGTGATCAGTGCATGATCAGTCACGTGATCAGTGCATGATCAGTCACGTGATCAGTGTATGATCAGCCATGTGATCAGTGCATGATCAGCCAAATGATCAGTGCATGATCAATTACGTGATCAGTGCATGATCAGCCACGTGATCAGTGCATTATCAGTCACGTGATCAGTGCCTGGTCAGTCAGGTGATCAGTGCATGATCATCCACGTGATCAGAGCATGTGGAGTCATGTAGACAATGCATGATAGCGCCGTGATCAGTGCACGATCAGTCCCGTGATGAGTGTATGATCAGCCAAGTGATCAGTGCAAGATAGCTATGTGATCAGTGCATGATCAGCCACGTCATCAGTGCATGATAGCCACGTGAGCAGTGCATACAATTACGTGATCAGTGCATGTGCAATCTTGGGATCAGTGCATGAGAGCCACGTGATCAGTGCATGATCATTCACGTGATACGTGTGTGATCAGCCACGTGAACAGTGCATGCTCAGTCACGTGATAAGGGCCTGCTGAGCTGCGTCATTACGTTCTGCTCATTTGCTTGAAAATTGCCAGCTGAGCTGTACGATTCCTGCCTGTCATCTCCTTGACAATTGCCACCTGTGCTGCATAATTCCTGCCTGCTCATCTACTTGATTATTGCCAGCTGAGCAACATGATTTCTCAGAGCTGAGTTCCATGATTATACCCTGCTGACTGATTCCTGCCTACTCAGCTCTTTGTTCATTGCCTGCAGATGCACATGATCAGTGTGTGACACCAAACATGATCAGCACATGATCAGTCACATGATCAATGCATGATAAGCCAGGTGATCAGTTCATGATCAGTCATGTGACCAGTACATGGTAGCTGCGTGATCATTGCATGATCAGCCACGTGAGCAGTGCATGATAGCCACCTGATCAGTGCATGATCAGTAAAGTGATCAGTGCATGATCAGTCACGTGTTCAATGCATGATCAGACACGTGATCAGTGCATGATCAATTACGTGATCAGTGCATGATCACTCACGGGACCATTACATGGTAGCTACATGATCATTGCATGATCAGCCACGTGATCAGTGCATGATCAGTTACGTGATCAGTGTATGATCAGCCATGTGATCAGTGGATGGTCAGACACCTGAACAGTGTATGATCAGCCACGTGATCAGTGCATGATATCCAAGTGATCAGTGCATGATCAATCACGTGATCAGTGTATGATCAGCCAGGTGAACAGTGCATGCTCAGTCACGTGATCAGGGCCTGCTGAGCTGCGTGATTCCTGCTGCTCTTCTGCTTGACAATTGCCAGCTCAGCTGCATGATTCCTGCCTGTTATCTGCTTGACAATTGCCAGCTGTGCTGTGTAATTCCTGCCTGCTCAGCTGCTTGATTATTGCCAGCTGAGCAGCATGATTCCTCACAGCTGAGTTCCATGATTTTTGCCTGCTGACTGTTTGATTCGTGCCTACTCAGCTCTTTGTTTATTGCCTTCAGAGGCACATGACCAGTGTATGAAAGCAAACATGATTAGCGCATGATCAGTCACATGATCAGCGCCATAAAGTCACGTGATCACTACATGATAGTCATGTGATCAGTCCATGCTCAGTCACGGTATCAGTGCATGATCAGCCACGTGATCAGTGCATGATCTGTCACATGATTAGTGTATGATCATCCACATGATCAGTGCATGGGCAGTCATGTGATCAGTGCATGATTAGACGTGATCAGTTCATTTTCAGTCTCGCGGTCAGTGCATGATTCCCACGTGATCAGTGCATGATCAGTCACCTGATGGGTGTATGATCATTCACGTGACCGGTACATGGTAGCTATAAGACCAGTGTATGACCAGCCATGTGATAAGTGCATGATAGCCACGTGATCAGTGCATGATCAGCCACATGATCAGTGCATGATCAATTACGTCATCAGTGCATGATCAGTCACGTGACCAGTATATGGTAGCTAGGTGATCATTGCATGATCAGCCACATGAGCCGTGCATGAGAGCCACGTGATAAGTGCATGATCAGTCAAGTGATAGGTGTGTGATCATCCACGTGAACAGTGCATGCTCAGTCAAGTAATCAGGGCCTGCTGAGCTTCGTGATTACTGTCTGCTCATCTGCTTGACAATTGCCAGCTGAGCTGCACGATTCCTGCCTGTCATCTCCTTGACATTTGCCACCTGTGCTGCGTAATTCCTGCCTGCTAATCTACTTGATTATTGCCAGCTGAGCAGAATGATTTCTCAGAGCTGAGTTCCATGATTATTGCCTGCTGACTGATTCCTGCCTACTCAGCTCTGTGTTCATTGCCTCCAGAGGCACATGATCAGTGTATGACACCAAACATGATCAGCACATGATGAGTCACATGATCAATGCATTATAAGCCAGGTGATAAGTGCATGGTCAAGTACGTGATCAGTGTATGATCAGTCATGTGACCAGTATATGGTAGCTGCGTGATCATTGCTTGATCAGCCACGTGAGCAGTGCATGATAGCCACGTGATCAGTTCATGATCAGCCACGTGATCAGTGCATGATCAGTCACGTGATCAGTGCATGATAGCCACGTGATCAGTGCATGATCAGCCACGTGATTAGTGCATGATCAATTACGTGATCAGTGCATGATCAGTTACATGAACAGTGTATGATCAGCCACGTGATCAGTGCATGATATCCAGGTGATCAGTGCATGATCAATCACGTGATCAGTGTATAATCAGCGAGGTGAACAGTGCATGCTCAGTCACTTGATCAGGACCTGCTGAGTTGCGTGATTACTGTCTGCTCATCTGCTTGACAATTGCCAGCCGAGCTGCATGATTCCTGCCTGTCATCTGCTTGACAATTGCCAGCTCTGCTGTGTAATTCCTGCCTGCTCAGATGCTTGATTTTTGCCAGCTGAGCAGCATGATTCCTCACAGCTGAGTTCCATGATTATTGCCTGCTGACTGTTTGATTCGTGCCTACTCAGATCTTTGTTTATTGCCCCCAGAGGCACATGATCAGTGTATGATAGCAAACATGCTCAGGGCATGATCAGTCACATGGTCAGCGCCATTAAGTCACGTGATCACTACATGATAGTCATGTGATCAGTCCATGCTCAGTCACGGTATCAGTGCATGATCAGCCACGTGATCAGTGCATGATAGCCACGTGATCATTGCATGATAGCCACGTGATCAGTGCATGATCAGCCAGGTGATCTGTGAAGGATTGCTAGGTGATCAGTTCATGATTAGTCACGTGATCTGTGCATGACCAGGCAGGTGATCAGTGTATGATCAGCCACATGAACAGTGCATGATAGCCACGTGATCAGTGCATGATCAGTCACCTGATGGATGTATGATCAGTCACGTGACCGGTACATGGTAGCTACATGATCATTGCATGATAAGCCACGTGAGTAGGGCATGATAGCTACGTGATCAGTGCGTGATCAGTGAGGTGATCAGTGCATGATCAGTCATGTAATCTGTGCATGACCAGGCACGTGATCAGTGCATGATCAGTCACGTGATCAGTGCATGATCAGCCACATGATCAGTGCATGATCAATTACGTCATCAGTCATGATCAGTCATGTGACCAGTACATATTAGCTATGTTAACATTGTATGATCAGCCAAGTAAGCAGTGCATGATACACACGTGATCAGTGCATGATCAATTACGTTACCATTGCATGATCAGTCTCGTGACCAGTACATGTAAGCTACGTGATCAGTGCAAGTTCAGTCACGTGACAGGTGTGTGATAAGCCACGTGAACAGTGCATGATATCCACGTGATCAGTGCATGATCAGTTACGTGAACAGTGTATGATGAGCCACGTGAGCAGTGCATAGTCAGACACATGAACATTGTATGATCAAACACGTGATCAGTGCATGATATCCACGTGATCAGTGCATGAACAGTCTCGTGAACAGTGCATGATCAGTCACGTGATCAGTGTATGATCAGCCACGTGATCAGTGCATGATAGCCACGTGATCAGTGCATGATGAGTCTCGTGAAGAGTGCATGATCAGTCACGTGATCAGTGTATGATCAGCCACTTGATCAGTGCATGATCAATTACGTCATCAGTGCATGATCAGTCATGTGACCAGTACATGGTAGCTATGTTAACATTGTATGATCAGCCACGTAAGCAGTGCATGATAGACACGTGATCAGTGCATGGTCAATCACGTGATCAGTACATGATCAGTCACGTGATCAGTGCATGATCAATTACGTTACCATTGCATGATCAGTCTCGTGACCAGTACATGTAAGCTACGTGATCAGTGCAAGATCAGTCACGTGACAGGTGTTTGATAAGCCACGTGAACAGTGCATGATATCCACGTGATCAGTGCATGATCAGTTACGTGAACAGTGTATGATGAGCCACGTGAGCAGTGCATAGTCAGACACATGAACATTGTATGATCAAACACGTGATCAGTGCATGATATCCACGTGATCAGTGCATGAACAGTCTCGTGAACAGTGCATGATCAGTCACGTGATCAGTGTATGATCAGCCACGTGATCAGTGCATGATAGCCACGTGATCAGTGCATGATCAGTCAAGTGATCAGTGCGTGAACAGTCACGTGATCAGTGCATGATGAGCCACGTGATCAGTGATGGATCAATTACATGATCAGTGCATGATCAGTCAGGTGACCAGTACATGGTTGCTACGAGATCATTGCATGATCACCCACGTGAGGAGAGCATGATAGCCACGTGATCAGTGCATGATCAGTCACGGGAACAGTGCATGATCATTTACGTGATCTGTGCATGATCAGTCGCGTGACCAGTATATGGCAGCTACCTGATCATTGCATGACCAGACACGTGAGTAGTGCATGATCAGCCAAATGATCAGTGCATGATAGCCACCTGATCAGTGCATGAACAGTCACGTGATCAGTGCATGGTCAGTCACGTGATCAGTGCATGATCATCCACGTGATCAGTGCATGTGGAGTCATGTAGTCAATGCATGATAGCACCGCAATCAGTGCACGATCAGTCCCGTGATGAGTGTATGATCAGCCAAGTGACCAGTGCAAGATAGCTACGTGATCAGTGCATGATCAGTCACATGATCAGTGCATGATCAGCCATGTCATCAGTGCATGATAGCCACGAGAGCAGTGCATACAATTACATGATCAGTGCATGCACAATCACGTGATCTGTGCATGAGAGCCACGTGATCAGTGCATGATCATTCACGTGATACGTGTGCGATCACACACGTGACGAGTGCATGATATCAGTGCATGATAGCCACGTGATCAGTGCATGATAGCCACGGGATCAGTGCATGATCAGTCACGTGGACAGTGCATGCTCAGTCACGTGATCTGTGCATGATCAGCCAAGTGATCAGTGCAAGATAGCCACGTGATAATTGCATGATAGCCACGTGATCAGTGCATGATCAGCCAGGAGAACATTGCATGATAGCTACATGATCAGTTCATGATTAGTCACGTGATCTGTGCATGACCAGGCAGGTGATCAGTGTATGATTAGCCACGTGAGAAGTGCATGATAGCCACGTGATCAGTGCATGATTAGTCATGTTATCAGTGCATGATCAGTCATGTGACCAGTATATGGTAGTTGCGTGATTATTGCCTGATCAGCCACGTGAGCAGTGCATGATATCCAAGTGATCAGTGCATGATCAATCACGTGATCAGTGTATGATCAGTCACATGATCAGTCCATGATCAATTATGTCATCAGTGCATCATCAGTCACGTGACAAGTACATGGTAGCTGCGTGATCAGTGTATGACCAGCCATGTGATCAGTGCATGATAGCTACGTGATTAGTGCATGATCAGTCACGTGATCAGTGCATGATAGCCAGGTGATCAGTGCATGATAGCCACGTGATCACTGCATGATCTGTCATATGATCAGTGTATGATCATCCACGTGACCAGTGCATGGACAGTCATGTCATCAGTGCATGATATAGACGTGATCAGTGCATGATATAGACCTTATCAGTGCGTGATCAGTGTATGATCAACCACGTGATCAGTGCACGATAGCCAGGTAATGAGTGCATGATAGCCAGATGATCAGTGCATTATCAGTCACGTGATCAGTGTATGATCAGCCAAGTAATCAGTGCATGATAGCCAAATGTTCAGTGGATGATCAGTCACGTGATCAGTGCATGGTCAGTCACGTGATCATTGCATGATCAGTCACGTGATACGTGTGTGATCAGCCACGTGATCAGTGCATGATATCCACGTGATCAGTTCAGGATAGCCACGTGATCAATTCATGATTAGTCACGTGATCTGTACATCATCAGTCATTTGACTAGTACATCGTAGCCGCGTGATCATTGCATGATCAGCCACGTGAGCAGTGCATGATAGCCACGTGATCAGTGCAGGATCAGTCACGTGATCAGTGTATGATCATCCACGTGATCAGTGCATGATGAGCCACGTGATCAGTGCATGATCAGCCACGTGAACAGTGCATGATGAGCCACGTGAACAGTGCAGGATCAATTACGTGATCAGTGCATGATCAGTCACGTGACCAGTACATGGCAGCTACGTGATCATTGCATGATCAGCCACGTGATCAGTGCATGATAGCCACGTGATCAGTGCGTGATTGTCACGTGATCAGTGCATGACCAGTCATGTGATACGTGTGTTATCAGCCACGTGATCCCTGCATGATATCAGTGGATGATAGCCACGTGATCAGTGCATGATATCCACATGATCAGTGCATGATAGCCACGTGATCAGTGCATGAGACCCACGTGATCAGTGCATGATCAGTCACGTGATACATGTGTGATAAGCCACGTGATCAGTGCATGATGAGCCACGTGATCTGTGCAGGATCAATTACGTGATCAGTGCATGATCAGTCACGTGACCAGTACATGGTAGCTACGTGATCATTGCATGATCATCCACGTGAGCAGGGCATGATAGCCACGTGATCAGTACATGATCAGTCACGTGAACAGTGCATGATCATTTACATGATCTGTGCATGATGAGTCCCATGACCAGTATATAGTAGCTACGTGATCATTGCATGACGAGCCACGTGAGCAGTGCATGATAGCCACGTGATGTGCGCATGATCAGTTACGTGAGCAGAGTATGATCAGCCACGTGATCAGTGCATGAGTGCCACATGATCACTGCATGATCAGTCACGTGACAGGTGTGTGATCAGCCACGTGAACAGTGCATGTTCAGTAACGTGATCAGTGTATGATAGCCACATAATCAGTACATGATCAGTTATGTGAGCAGTGTATGATCAGCCACGTGATCAGTGCATGGTGAGACACGAGAACACTGTATGATCAGCCACGTGATCAGTGCATGATATCCAAGTGATCAGTGCATGATCAATCACGTGATCAGTGTATGATCAGCCACGTGAACAGTGCATGCTCAGTCACGTGATCAGGGCCTGCTGAGCTTCGTGATTACTGTCTGCTCATCTGTTTGACAATTGCCAGCTGAGCTGCGTAATTCCTGCCTGCTCAGCTGCTTGATTATTGCCAGCTGAGCAGCATGATTCCTCACAGCTGAGTTCCATGATTATTGCCTGCTGACTGTTTGATTCGTGCCTACTCAGCTCTTTGTTTATTGCCTCCAGAGGCACATGATCAGTGTATGATAGCAAACATGATCAGCGCATGATCAGTCACATGATCAGCGCCATTAAGTCACGTGATCACTACATGATAGTCATGTGATCAGTCCATGCTCAGTCACGGTATCAGTGCATGATAGCCAGGTGATCAGTGCATGATAGCCACGTGATCAGTGCATGTTCAGTCACGTGATCAGTGCATGGTCAGTCACGTGATCAGTTCATGATCATCCACGTGATCAGTGCATGTGGAGTCATGTAATCAATGCATGATAGCACCTTGATCAGTGCACGATCAGTCCCGTGATGAGTGTATGATCAGACAAGTGATCAGTGCAAGATAGCTACGTGATCAGTGCATGATCAGTCATATGATCAGTGCATGATTTGCCACGTCATCAGTGCATGATAGCTACGTGATCAGTGCATACTATTACGTGATCAATGCATGCCGAATCACGTGATCAGTGCATGAGAGCCACGTGATCAGTGCATGATCAGTCACGTGATAGGTGTGTGATCAGCTATGTGAACAGTGCATGCTCAGTCACGTGATCAGGGCCTGTTGAGCGGCGTGATTACTGTCTGCTCATCTGCTTGACAATTGCCAGCTGAGCTGCACGATTCCTGCCTACCATCTCCTGGACAATTGCCACCTGTGCTGCGTAATTCCTGCCTGCTCATCTATTTGATTATTGCCAGCTGAGCAGCATGATTTCTGAGAGCTGAGTTCCATGATTATAGCCTGCTGACTGTTTCCTGCCTACTCAGCTCTATGTTCTTTGCCTCCAGAGGCACATGATCAGTGTGTGACACCAAACATGATCAGCACATGATCAGTCACATGATCAATGCATGATAAGCCAGGTGATCAATGCATGATCAATTACGTGATCAGTGCATGATCAGTCATGTGACCAGTACATGGTAGCTGCGTGATCATTGCATGATCAGCCACGTGAGCTGTGCATGATAGCCACGTGATCAGTGCATGATCAGTCACGTGATCAGTGCATGATCAGTCACGTGTTCAGTGCATGATTAGCCACGTGATCAGTGCATGATCAATTACCTGATCAGTGCATGATCACTCACGGGACCAGTACATTGTAGCTACGTGATCATTGCATGATCAGCCACGTGATCAGTGCATGATCAATTACGTGATCAGTGCATGATCAGTTACGTGAGCAGTGTATGATCAGCCACGTGATCAGTGCATGGTCAGACACGTGAACAGTTTATGATTAGCCACGTGATCAGTGCATGATATCCAAGTGATCAGTGCTTAATCAATCACGTGATGAGTGTATGATCAGCCAGGTGAACAGTGCATGCTCAGTCACGTGATCAGGGCCTGCTGAGCTGCGTGATTACTGTCTGCTCATCTGCTTGACAATTGCCAGCCGAGCTGCACGATTCCTGCCTGTCATCTGCTTGACAATTGCCAGCTGTGCTGTGTAATTTCTGCCTGCTCAACTGCTTGATTATTGCCAGCTGAGCAGCATGATTCCTCACAGCTAAGTTCCATGATTATTGCCTGCTGACTGTTTGATTCGTGCCTACTCAGCTCTTTGTTTATTGCCTCCAGAGGCACATGATCAGTGTATGATAGCAAACATGCTCAGCGCATGATCAGTCACATGGTCAGGGCCATTAAGTCACGTGATCACTACATGATAGTCATGTGATCAGTCCATGCTCAGTCACGGTATCAGTGCATGATCAGCCACGTGATCAGTGCATGATAGCCACGTGATCATTGCATGATAGCCACGTGATCAGTGTATGATCAGCCAGGTGATAAGTGAATGACTGCTACGTGATCAGTTCATGATTAGTCACGTGATCTGTGCATGACCAGGCAGGTGATCAGTGTATGATCAGCCACGTGAACAGTGCATGATAGCCACGTGATCAGTGCATGATCAGTCACCTGATGGGTGTATGATCAGTCACGTGACCAGTACATGGTAGCTACATGATCATTGCATGATCAGCCACGTGAGTAGTGCATGATAGCCACGTGATCAGTGCATGATCAGTGACGTGATCAGTGCATGATCAGTCATGTAATCTGTGCATGACCAGGCACGTGATCAGTGTATGACCAGCCATGTGATCAGTGCATGATAGCCACGTGATCAGTGCATGATCAGTCACGTGATCAGTGCATGATCAGTCACGTGATGAGTGCATGATCAGGCACATGATCAGTTCATGATCAATTACGTCATCAGTGCATGATCAGTCACGTGACCAGTACATGGTAGCTGCGTGATCAGTGTATGACCAGCCATGTGATCAGTGCATGATAGCCACGTGATCAGTGCATGCTAAGTCACGTGATCAGTGTATGATCAGTCAAGTGATCAGTGCATGATCAGCCACATGATCAGTGCATGATCAATTCCGTCATCAGTGCATGGTCAGTCACGTGACCAGTACATAGTAGCTGCGTGATCAGTGTATGACCAGCCAAGTGATCAGTGCATGATAGCCACGTGATCAGTGCATGATCAGTCACGAGATCAGTGCATGATCAGTCACGTGATCAGTGCATGATCAGCCACATGATCAGTGCATTATCAGTCACGTAACCAGTACATGGTAGCTGCGTGATCATTTCATGATCAGCCACGTGATCAGTGCATGATAGCCACGTGATCAGTGCATGATCAGTTACCCGAGCAGTGTATGATCAGCCACGTGATCAGTGCATTGTCAGACACGTGAACAGTGTATGATCAGCCACGTGATCAGTGCATGATATCCAAGTGATCAGTGCATGATCATCCCGTGATCAGTGTATGAACAGCCACGTGAATAGTGCATGCTCAGTCACGTGATCAGGGCCTGCTGAGCTGCGTGATTACTGTCTGCTCATCTGCTTGACAATTGCCAGCTGAGCTGCACGATTCCTGCCTGTCATCTGCTTGACAATTGCCAGCTGTGCTGCGTAATTCCTGCCTGCTCAGGTGCTTGATTATTGCCAGCTGAGCAGCATGATTCCTCACAGCTGAGTGCCATGATTATTGCCTGCTGACTGTTTGATTCGTGCCTACTCTGCTCTTTGTTTATTGCCTCCAGAGGCACATGATCAGTGTATGATAGCAAACATGATCAGCGCATGATCTTTCACATGATCAGAGGCATTAAGTCACGTGATCACTACATGATAGGCATGTGATCAGTCCATGCCCCGTCACGGTATCAGTGCATGATCAGCCACGTGATCAGTGCATGATCAGCCAGGTGATCAGTTCATAATAGCTATGTGATCAGTTCATGATTTGTCACGTGATCTGTGCCTGACCAGGCCGGTGATCAGTGTATGATCAGCCACGTGATCAGTGCGTGATAGCCACGTGATCAGTGCATGATCCGTCACCTGATGGGTGTATGATCAGTCACCTGACCGGTACATGGTAGCTACATGATCATTGCATGTTCAGCCACGTGAGTAGTGCATGATCGCCACGTGATCAGTGCATGATCAGTCACGTGTTCAGTGCATGATCATTCATGTAATCTGTGCATGACCAGGCACGTGATCAGTGTATGACCAGCCAAGTGATCAGTGCATGATAGCCACATGATCAGTGCATGATCAGTCACCAGATCAGTGCATGATCAGTCACTTGATCAGTGTATGACCAGCCAAGTGATCAGTGCATGATAGCCACGTGATCAGTGCATGATCAGTCACGTGATCAGTGCATGATCAATTACGTAAACAGGGAATGATCAGTCACGTGACCAGTATATGGTAGCTAGGTGATCTTTGCATGATCAGCCGCGTGAGCAGTGCATGATAGCCACGAGATCAGTGCATGATCAGTCACGTGATCAGTGCATGATCACTCACGTGAACAGTGCATGATAAGTCAACTGATCAGTGCATGATCAATAACGTGATCAGTGCATGATCACTCACGTGACCAGTACATGGTAGCTACTTGATCATTGCATGAACAGCCGCGTGAGCAGTGCATGATAGCCATGTGATCAGTGCATGATCACTCACGTGATCAGTGCATGATCAGCCACGTGATCAGTGCATGATCAGCCAAATGATCAGTGCATGATCAATTACATGATCAGTGCATGATCAGCCACGTGATCAGTGCATGATCAGTCACGTGATAAGTGCATGGTCAGTCACGTGATCAGTGCATGATCAGCCACGTGAGCACTGCATGATAGCCACGTGATCAGTGCATGATCAGCCACGTGATCAGTGCATGATCAATTACGTGATCAGTGCATGATCAGTTACGTGAACAGTGTATGATCAGCCACGTGATCAGTGCAGGGTCAGACACGTGAACAGTGTATGATCAGCCACGTGATCAGTGCATGATATCCAAGTGATCAGTGCATGATCAATCACGAGATCAGTGTATGATCAGCCACGTGATCAGTGCATGATCAGTCACCTGATGGTTGTATGATCAGTCACGTGACCGGTACATGGTAGCTATATGATCATTCCATGTTCAGCCACGTGAGTAGTGCATGATAGCCACGTGATCAGTGCGTGATCAGTGAGGTGATCAGTGCATGATCAGTCATGTAATCTGTGCATGACCAGGCACGTGATCAGTGTATGACCAGCCGTGTGATCAGTGCATGATCAGTCACGTTATCAGTGCATGATCAGTCACGTGATCAGTGCTTGATCAGCAACGTGATCAGTGCATGATCAATTACGTCATCAGTGCATGATCAGTCACTTGACCAGTATATGGTAGCTTCGTGATCAGTGTATGACCAGCCAAGTGATCAGTGCATGGTAGCCACGTGATCAGTGCTTGATCAGCCACGTGATCAGTGCATGATCAATTACGTGATCAGTGCAAGATCAGTCACGTGACCAGTACATGGTAGCTACATGATCATTGCATGATCAGTCACGTGATCACTTCATGATAGCCAAGTGATCAGTGCATGATAGCCACGTGATCAGTGCATGATCAGTCTCGTGATACGTGTGTGATCAGCCATGTGATCAGTGCATGATGAGTCAGGTTATCAGTGCAGGATTAATTACGTGATCAGTGCAAGATCAGTCACGGGACCAGTACATCGTTGCTACATGAACATTGCATGATCAGCCACGTGAGCAGTGCATGATAGCCACGTGATCAGTGCATGATCAGTCACGTGATCAGTACATGATCAGTCACGTGAACAGTGCATGATCATTTACGTGATCTGTGCATGAGCAGTCACGTGACCAGTATATGGTAGCTACGTGAACATTGCATGACCAGCCAGGTGACAAGTGCATGATAGCCACGTGATGTGTGCATGATCAGTTACGTGAGCAGAGTATGATCAGCCACGTGATCAGTGCATGAGTGCCACGTGATCAGTGCATGATCAGTCACGTGACAGGTGTGTGATATGCCACGTGAACAGTGCATGTTCAGCCACGTGATCAGTGCATGATATTCACGTGATCAGTGCATGATCAGTTACGTGAACAGTGTATGATGAGCCACGTGAGCAGTGCATGGTCAGACACATGAAGAGTGTATGATCAAACACGTGATCAGTGCATGATATCCACGTGATCAGTGCATGAACAGTCACGTGAACAGTGCATGATCAGTCATGTTATCAGTGTATGATCAGTCACGTGATCAGTGCATGATAGCCACGTGATCAGTGCATGATGAGTCTCGTGAAGAGTGCATGATCAGTCACGTGATCAGTGTATGATCAGCCACTTGATCAGTGCATGATCAATTACGTGATCAGTGCATGATCAGTCATGTGACAAGTACATGGTAGCTATGTTAACATTGTATGATCAGCCACGTAAGCAGTGCATGATAGACACGTGATCAGTGCATGATCAATCACGTGATCAGTACATGATCAGTCACGTGATCAGTGCATGATCAATTACGTTACCATTGCATGATCAGTCACGTGACCAGTACATGTAAGCTACGTGATCATTGCAGGATCAGCCACGTGAGCACTGTATGATATACACGTGATCAGTGCATGATCAGTCACGTTATCAGTGTATGATCAGCCATGTATTCAGCGCATTATAGTCACGTGATCAGTGCATGATCAGTCAAGTGATCAGTGCGAGAACAGTCACGTGATCAGTGCATGATGAGCCACGTGATCACTGCTGGATCAATTACATGATCAGTGCATGATCAGTCAGGTGACCAGTACATGGTTGCTACGTGAACATTGCATGATCACCCACATGAGGAGAGCATGATAGCCACGTGATCAGTGCATGATCAGTCACTTGATGAGTACATGATCAGTCACGGGAACAGTGCATGATCTTTTACGTGATCTGTGCATGATCTGTCGCGTGACGTGTATATGGTAGCTACGTGATCATTGCATGACGAGCCACGTGAGCAGTGCATGATAGCCACGTGATGTGTGCATGATCAGTCACGTGATCAGTGTATGATCAGCCACGTAATCAGTGCATGACCAGTCACGTGATTAGTGCATGATCAGCCACATGATCAGTGCATGATCAATTACGTGATCAGTGCATGATCAGTCACGTGACCAGTACATGGTAGCTACGTGATCATTGCATGATCAGCCACGTGAGAAGTGCATGATAGTCACGTGATCAGTGCATGATCAGTTTCGGGAGCAGAGTATGATCAGCCACTTGATCAGTGCACGATAGCCACGTGATCACTGCATGATCTGTCACATGATCAGTGTATGATCATCCACGTGACCAGTGCATGGGCAGTCATGTGTCAGTGCATGATATAGACGTGATCAGTGCATGATCAGTCACGTGATACGTGTGTGATCAGCCACATGATCAGTGCATGATATCCACGTGATCAGTGCAGGATAGCCACGTGATCAATTCATGATTAGTCACGTGATCTGTACATCATCAGTCATTTGACTAGTACATCGTAGCTGCGTTATCATTGCATGATCAGCCACGTGAGCAGTGCATGATAGCCACGTGATCAGTGCATGATCAGTCACGTGATCAGTGTATGATCATCCACGTGATCAGTGCATGATGAGCCACGTGATCAGTGAATGATCAGCCACGTGATCAGTGCGTGATGAGCCACGTGATCAGTGCGTGATTGTCACGTGATCAGTGCATGATCAGTCATGTGATACGTGTGTTATCAGCCACGTGATCAGTGCATGATATCAGTGCATGATAGCCACGTGATCAGTGCATGATATCCACATGATCAGTGCATGATAGCCACGTGATCAGTGCATGATAGCCACGTGATAAGTGCATGATCAGTTACCTGAGCAGTGTATGATCAGCCATGTGATCAGTGCATGGTCAGACACGTGAACAGTGTATGATCAGCCACGTGATCAGTGCATGATATCCAAGTGATCAGTGCATGATCATCACGTGATCAGTGTATGATCAGCCACGTGAACAGTGCATGCTCAGTCACGTGATCTGGGCCTGCTGAGCTGCGTGATTACTGTCTGCTCATCTGCTTGACAATTGCCAGCTGAGCTGCACGATTCCTGCCTGTCATCTGCTTGACAATTGCCAGCTGTGCTGTGTAATTCCTGCCTGCTCAGCTGCTTGATTATTGCCAGCTGAGCAGCATGATTCCTCACAGCTGAGTTCCATGATTATTGCCTGCTGACTGTACGATTCGTGCCTACTCAGCTCTTTGTTTATTGCCTCCAGAGGCACATGATCAGTGTATGATAGCAAACATGATCAGCGCATGATCAGTCACATGATCAGCGCCATTAAGTCACGTGATCACTACATGATAGTCATGTGATCAGTCCATGCACAGTCACGGTATCAGTGCATGATCAGGCACGTGATCAGTGCATAATCTGTCACATGATTAGTGTATGATCATCCACGTGATCAGTGCATGGGCAGTCATGTGATCAGTGCATGTTAGACGTGATCAGTGCATTTTCAGTCTCGTTGTCAGTGCATGATAGCCATGTGATCAGTGCATGATCAGCCACGTGATCAGTGCAGGATCAGCCACGTGATCAGTGCATAATCAGCCACGTGATCAGTGCATGGTCAGTCACGTGATCAGTGCATGATCATCCACGTGATCAGTGCATGTGAAGTCATGTAGTCAATGCATGATAGCGCCGTAATCTGTCCACGATCAGTCCCGTGATGAGTGTATGATCAGCCAAGTGATCAGTGCAAGATAGCTACGTGATCAGTGCATGATCAGTCACATGATCAGTGCATGATAGCCACGTGAGCAGTGCATACAATTACGTGATCAGTGCATGCGCAATCACGTGATCAGTGCATGAGAGCCACGTGATCAGTGCATGATCATTCACGTGATAGGTGTGTGATCAGCGACGTGAACAGTGCATGCTCAGTCATGTAATCAGGGCCTGCTGAGCTGCGTGATTACTGTCTGCTCATCTGCTTGACAATTGCCAGCTAAGCTGTACGATTCCTGACTGTCATCTCCTTGACTATTGCCACGTGTGCTGCATAATTCCTGCCTGCTCATCTACTTGATTATTTCCAGCTGAGCAGCATGATTTCTCAGAGCTGAGTTCCATGATTATAGCCTGCTGAATGATTCCTGCCTACTCAACTCTTTGTTCATTGCCTCCAGATGCACATGATCAGTGTGTGACACCAAACATGATCAGCACATGATCAGTCACATGATGAATGCATGATAAACCAGGTGATCAGAGCATGATCAATTACGTGATCAGTGCATGATCAGTCATGTGACCAGTACATGGTAGCTGCGTGATCACTGCATGATCAGCCACGTGAGCAGTGCATGATAGCCACGTGATCAGTGCATGATCAGTCACGTGATCAGTGCCTGATCAGTCACGTGTTCAGTGCATGATCAGCCACGTGATAAGTGCATGATCAATTACATGATCAGTGCATGATCATATGTGAGCAGTGTATGATCAGCCACGTGATCAGTGCATGGTCAGACACGTGAACAGTGTATGATTAGCCACGTGATCAGTGCATGATATCCAAGTGATCAATGCTTGATCAATCACGTGATCAGTGTATGATCAGCCAGGTGAACAGTGCATGCTCAGTCTCGTGATCAGGGCCTGCTGAGCTGCGTGATTACTGTCTGCTCATCTGCTTGACAATTGCCAGCTGTGCTGTGTAATTCCTGCCTGCTCAGCTGCTTGATTATTGCCAGCTGAGCAGCATGATTCCTCACAGCTGAGTTCCATGATTATTGCCTGCTGACTCTTTGATTCGTGCCTACTCAGCTCTTTGTTTATTGCCTCCAGAGGCACATGATCAGTGTATGATAACAAACATGCTCAGCACATGATCAGTCACATGGTCAGCGCCATTAAGTCACGTGATCACTACATGATAGTCATGTGATCAGTCCATGCTCAGTCACAGTATCAGTGCATGATCAGTCACGTGATCAGTGCATGATAGCCACGTGATCATTCCATGATAGCCACGTGATCAGTGCATGATCAGCCAGGTGATCAGTGAATGATTGCTAGGTGATCAGTTCATGATTAGTCACGTGATCTGTGCATGACCAGGCAGGTGATCAGTGTATGATCAGCCACATGATCAGTGCGTGATAGCCACGTGAGCAGTGCATACAATTACGTGATCAGTGCATGCGCAATCACGTGATCAGTGCATGAGAGCCACGTGATCAGTGCATGATCATTCACGTAATAGGTGTGTGATCAGCGACGTGAACAGTGCATGCTCAGTCATGTAATCAGGGCCTGCTGAGCTGCATGATTACTGTCTGCTCATCTGCTTGACAATTGCCAGCTAAGCGGTACGATTCCTGACTGTCATCTCCTTGACTATTGCCACGTGTGCTGCATAATTCCTGCCTGCTCATCTACTTGATTATTTCCAGCTGAGCAGCATGATTTCTCAGAGCTGAGTTCCATGATTATAGCCTGCTGACTGATTCCTGCCTACTCAGCTCTTTGTTCATTGCATCCAGATGCACATGATCAGTGTGTGACACCAAACATGATCAGTCACATGATGAATGCATGATAAGCCAGGTGATCAGAGCATGATCAATTACGTGATCAGTGCATGATCAGTCATGTGACCAGTACATGGTAGCTGCGTGATCACTGCATGATCAGCCACGTGAGCAGTGCATGATAGCCACGTGATCAGTGCATGATCAGTCACGTGATCAGTGCATGATCAGTCACGTGTTCAGTGCATGATCAGCCACGTGATCAGTGCATGATCAATTACGTGATCAGTGCATGATCAGTTACGTGAGCAGTGTATGATTAGCCATGTGATCAGTGCATGGTCAGACACGTGAACAGTGTATGATGAGCCACGTGATCAGTGCATGATATCCAAGTGATCAATGCTTGATCAATCACGTGATCAGTGTATGATCAGTCATGTGACCAGTACATGGTAGCTATGTTAACATTGTATGATCAGCCACGTAAGCAGTGCATGATAGACACGTGATCAGTGCATGATCAATCACGTGATCAGTACATGATCAGTCACGTGATCAGTGCATGATCAATTACGTTACCATTGCATGATCAGTCACGTGACCAGTACATGTAAGCTACGTGATCATTGCAGGATCAGCCACGTGAGCACTGTATGATATACACGTGATCAGTGCATGATCAGTCACGTTATCAGTGTATGATCAGCCATGTATTCAGCGCATTATAGTCACGTGATCAGTGCATGATCAGTCAAGTGATCAGTGCGAGAACAGTCACGTGATCAGTGCATGATGAGCCACGTGATCACTGCTGGATCAATTACATGATCAGTGCATGATCAGTCAGGTGACCAGTACATGGTTGCTACGTGAACATTGCATGATCACCCACATGAGGAGAGCATGATAGCCACGTGATCAGTGCATGATCAGTCACTTGATGAGTACATGATCAGTCACGGGAACAGTGCATGATCTTTTACGTGATCTGTGCATGATCTGTCGCGTGACGTGTATATGGTAGCTACGTGATCATTGCATGACGAGCCACGTGAGCAGTGCATGATAGCCACGTGATGTGTGCATGATCAGTCACGTGATCAGTGTATGATCAGCCACGTAATCAGTGCATGACCAGTCACGTGATTAGTGCATGATCAGCCCCGTGATCAGTGCATGATCAATTACGTGATCAGTGCATGATCAGTCACGTGACCAGTACATGGTAGCTACGTGATCATTGCATGATCAGCCAAGTGAGCAGTGCATGATAGTCACGTGATCAGTGCATGATCAGTTTCGGGAGCAGAGTATGATCAGCAACTTGATCAGTGCATGATAGCCACGTCATCACTGCATGAACTGTCACATGATCAGTGTATGATCATCCACGTGACCAGTGCATGGGCAGTCATGTGTCAGTGCATGATATAGACGTGATCAGTGCATGATCAGTCAGGTGATACGTGTGTGATCAGCCACATGATCAGTGCATGATATCCACGTGATCAGTGCAGGATAGCCACGTGATCACTTCATGATTAGTCACGTGATCTGTACATCATCAGTCATTTGACTAGTACATCGTAGCTGCGTTATCATTGCATGATCAGCCACGTGAGCAGTGCATGATAGCCACGTGATCAGTGCATGATCAGTCACGTGATCAGTGTATGATCATCCACGTGATCAGTGCATGATGAGCCACGTGATCAGTGAATGATCAGCCACGTGATCAGTGCGTGATGAGCCACGTGATCAGTGCGTGATTGTCACGTGATCAGTGCATGATCAGTCATGTGATACGTGTGTTATCAGCCACGTGATCAGTGCATGATATCAGTGCATGATAGCCACGTGATCAGTGCATGATATCCACATGATCAGTGCATGATAGCCACGTGATCAGTGCATGATAGCCACGTGATAAGTGCATGATCAGTTACCTGAGCAGTGTATGATCAGCCATGTGATCAGTGCATGGTCAGACACGTGAACAGTGTATGATCAGCCACGTGATCAGTGCATGATATCCAAGTGATCAGTGCATGATCATCACGTGATCAGTGTATGATCAGCCACGTGAACAGTGCATGCTCAGTCACGTGATCTGGGCCTGCTGAGCTGCGTGATTACTGTCTGCTCATCTGCTTGACAATTGCCAGCTGAGCTGCACGATTCCTGCCTGTCATCTGCTTGACAATTGCCAGCTGTGCTGTGTAATTCCTGCCTGCTCAGCTGCTTGATTATTGCCAGCTGAGCAGCATGATTCCTCACAGCTGAGTTCCATGATTATTGCCTGCTGACTGTACGATTCGTGCCTACTCAGCTCTTTGTTTATTGCCTCCAGAGGCACATGATCAGTGTATGATAGCAAACATGATCAGCGCATGATCAGTCACATGATCAGCGCCATTAAGTCACGTGATCACTACATGATAGTCATGTGATCAGTCCATGCACAGTCACGGTATCAGTGCATGATCAGGCACGTGATCAGTGCATAATCTGTCACATGATTAGTGTATGATCATCCACGTGATCAGTGCATGGGCAGTCATGTGATCAGTGCATGTTAGACGTGATCAGTGCATTTTCAGTCTCGTTGTCAGTGCATGATAGCCATGTGATCAGTGCATGATCAGCCACGTGATCAGTGCAGGATCAGCCACGTGATCAGTGCATAATCAGCCACGTGATCAGTGCATGGTCAGTCACGTGATCAGTGCATGATCATCCACGTGATCAGTGCATGTGAAGTCATGTAGTCAATGCATGATAGCGCCGTAATCTGTCCACGATCAGTCCCGTGATGAGTGTATGATCAGCCAAGTGATCAGTGCAAGATAGCTACGTGATCAGTGCATGATCAGTCACATGATCAGTGCATGATAGCCACGTGAGCAGTGCATACAATTACGTGATCAGTGCATGCGCAATCACGTGATCAGTGCATGAGAGCCACGTGATCAGTGCATGATCATTCACGTGATAGGTGTGTGATCAGCGACGTGAACAGTGCATGCTCAGTCATGTAATCAGGGCCTGCTGAGCTGCGTGATTACTGTCTGCTCATCTGCTTGACAATTGCCAGCTAAGCTGTACGATTCCTGACTGTCATCTCCTTGACTATTGCCACGTGTGCTGCATAATTCCTGCCTGCTCATCTACTTGATTATTTCCAGCTGAGCAGCATGATTTCTCAGAGCTGAGTTCCATGATTATAGCCTGCTGAATGATTCCTGCCTACTCAACTCTTTGTTCATTGCCTCCAGATGCACATGATCAGTGTGTGACACCAAACATGATCAGCACATGATCAGTCACATGATGAATGCATGATAAACCAGGTGATCAGAGCATGATCAATTACGTGATCAGTGCATGATCAGTCATGTGACCAGTACATGGTAGCTGCGTGATCACTGCATGATCAGCCACGTGAGCAGTGCATGATAGCCACGTGATCAGTGCATGATCAGTCACGTGATCAGTGCCTGATCAGTCACGTGTTCAGTGCATGATCAGCCACGTGATAAGTGCATGATCAATTACATGATCAGTGCATGATCATATGTGAGCAGTGTATGATCAGCCACGTGATCAGTGCATGGTCAGACACGTGAACAGTGTATGATTAGCCACGTGATCAGTGCATGATATCCAAGTGATCAATGCTTGATCAATCACGTGATCAGTGTATGATCAGCCAGGTGAACAGTGCATGCTCAGTCTCGTGATCAGGGCCTGCTGAGCTGCGTGATTACTGTCTGCTCATCTGCTTGACAATTGCCAGCTGTGCTGTGTAATTCCTGCCTGCTCAGCTGCTTGATTATTGCCAGCTGAGCAGCATGATTCCTCACAGCTGAGTTCCATGATTATTGCCTGCTGACTCTTTGATTCGTGCCTACTCAGCTCTTTGTTTATTGCCTCCAGAGGCACATGATCAGTGTATGATAACAAACATGCTCAGCACATGATCAGTCACATGGTCAGCGCCATTAAGTCACGTGATCACTACATGATAGTCATGTGATCAGTCCATGCTCAGTCACAGTATCAGTGCATGATCAGTCACGTGATCAGTGCATGATAGCCACGTGATCATTCCATGATAGCCACGTGATCAGTGCATGATCAGCCAGGTGATCAGTGAATGATTGCTAGGTGATCAGTTCATGATTAGTCACGTGATCTGTGCATGACCAGGCAGGTGATCAGTGTATGATCAGCCACATGATCAGTGCGTGATAGCCACGTGAGCAGTGCATACAATTACGTGATCAGTGCATGCGCAATCACGTGATCAGTGCATGAGAGCCACGTGATCAGTGCATGATCATTCACGTAATAGGTGTGTGATCAGCGACGTGAACAGTGCATGCTCAGTCATGTAATCAGGGCCTGCTGAGCTGCGTGATTACTGTCTGCTCATCTGCTTGACAATTGCCAGCTAAGCTGTACGATTCCTGACTGTCATCTCCTTGACTATTGCCACATGTGCTGCATAATTCCTGCCTGCTCATCTACTTGATTATTTCCAGCTGAGCAGCATGATTTCTCAGAGCTGAGTTCCATGATTATAGCCTGCTGACTGATTCCTGCCTACTCAGCTCTTTGTTCATTGCATCCAGATGCACATGATCAGTGTGTGACACCAAACATGATCAGTCACATGATGAATGCATGATAAGCCAGGTGATCAGAGCATGATCAATTACGTGATCAGTGCATGATCAGTCATGTGACCAGTACATGGTAGCTGCGTGATCACTGCATGATCAGCCACGTGAGCAGTGCATGATAGCCACGTGATCAGTGCATGATCAGTCACGTGATCAGTGCATGATCAGTCACGTGTTCAGTGCATGATCAGCCACGTGATCAGTGCATGATCAATTACGTGATCAGTGCATGATCAGTTACGTGAGCAGTGTATGATTAGCCATGTGATCAGTGCATGGTCAGACACGTGAACAGTGTATGATGAGCCACGTGATCAGTGCATGATATCCAAGTGATCAATGCTTGATCAATCACGTGATCAGTGTATGATCAGCCAGGTGAACACTGCATGCTCAGTCCCGTGATCAGGGCCTGCTGAGCTGCGTGATTACTGTCTGCTCATCTGCTTGACAATTGCCAGCTGAGGTGCATGATTCCTGCCTGTCATCTGCTTGACAATTGCCAGCTGTGCTGTGTAATTCCTGCCTGCTCAGCTGCTTGATTATTGCCAGCTGAGCAGCATGATTCCTCACAGCTGAGTTCCATTATTGCCTGCTGACTCTTTGATTCATGCCTAGTCAGCTCTTTGTTTATTGCCTCCAGAGGCACATGATCAGTGTATGATAGCAAACATGATCAGCGCATGATCAGTCACATGGTCAGCGCCATAAAGTCACGTGATCACTACATGATAGTCATGTGATCAGTCCATGCTCAGTCACGGTATCAGTGCATGATCAGCCACGTGATCAGTGCATGATAGCCACGTGATCAGTGCATGATCAGCCAGGTGATCAGTGAATGATTGCTACGTGATCAGTTCATGATTAGTCATGTGATCTGTGCATGACCAGGCAGGTGATCAGTGTATGATCAGCCACATGATCAGTGCATGATAGCCACGTGATCAGTGCATGATCAGAAAGTGATCAGTGCATGATCAGCCACATGATTAGTGTATGATCATCCACGTGATCAGTGCATGGGCAGTCATGTGATCAGTGCATGATTAGACGTGATCAGTGCATTTTCAGTCTCGTGGTCAGTGCATGATAGCCACGTGATCAGTGCATGATCAGTCACCTGATGGGTGTATGATCATTTACGTGACCGGTACATGGTAGCTATATGATCAGTGTATGACCACCCATGTGATAAGTGCATGATAGCCACGTGATCAGTGCATGATCAGCCACGTGATCAGTGCCTGCAGAGTCACGTGATCAGGGCCTGCTGAGCTGCGTGATTCCTGCCGGCTCATCTGCATGACAATTGCCATCTGAGCTGCGTGATTCCTGTCGGCTCATCTGCTTGACAATTGCCAGCTGAGCTGCGTGATTCCTGCCTGGTCACGTGCTTGATTATTGCCAGTTGAGCAGCATGATTCGTCACTGCTGAGCTCCATGCTTATTGCCTGCTGATTGCGTGGTTCGTGTCTGCTCAGCTCTTTGAGTATTGCCTCCTGAGGTCCCTGTTCGGTCGCCACCTGCCGGGGACCAGCCCCAACTGATCCAGGGTATTCGAAGGAGAGATGGCCTAGGCGACTCTTTATATGCCAATCAGAGATGTCAAGAATAATAGTATGAGGAGAGCTCAGTAGGAAAATTCGGTGGAGAAAAGAGACTGAGTAGCTTGGTTTCCGCGGAAGACCAATCAAACTTCAAGACAAGAAGTTTGCACCACTTACGTAGGCCGCAGGCGCCCTCTCGAATAGCGAAAGGTGCCTCACCCTAGACACCTTCTCGAGTGGGTCTTAGCAGCCCAGGCATAATTAGTAAGCGTGGTGGGTTCCGCGCTCCAGCTGGAGACTCAGCTGGAAGTTAAAGGGAAGAATGACAAGGAACTTTATGAATTGGAGCTGTAAGTTAACTCTTTGACAGAGAGAGCGAGATGGTGGTGGGGGACAGCCCCCAGTGAAATCAGAGGTGAGAGCACAAAGCAATACAGTAGGCAGACTCTGGTTTTTTTGGGGGGGAGATGCTCGAGAATATCCGGGTGGACTCCTGAGGCTCGATCCCGCATTTGCGTATGCCGAGCCTCCTTCCTCATGACCTTTGTCCAGAGTGGAATGCCTCCCCGGCTCCCGGCACATGATCAGTGCATGCTCAGTCACGATATCAGTGCCTGTTCAGCCACGTGATCACTGACGGCACAGTCACGTGATCAGCGCGTCTCAGTCACGTGATCACAGTATGATAAACAGGTGATCAGTGAACGACCAGCCACGTGATCACTGCATGGCCGGTCAGGTGGTCAGTTCCTGATTAGCCACCTGATCAGTGCGTGCACAGTCCCCTGATCAGCGCCTGTCAGTCACTGATCACTGCCTGATAAACACGTGATCAGTGCCCGAACAGCCACGTCATCAGTGCATGCGCAGTCACGTGATCAGTGCATGATAGCCACGTGATCAGTGCGTGCACAGTCCCATGATCAGCGCCTGTCAGTCACTGATCATTGCCTGATAAACACGTGATCAGTGCATGATGAGCCATGTGATCAGTGCCCGATCAGCCACGTCATCTGTGCATGCGCAGTCACGTCATCAGTGCATGATAGCCACGTGATCAGTGCAAGCTCAGTCACGCGATCTGGACTTGATCAGCCACGTGATCAGTGCCTGCAGCGTCACGTGATCAGGGCCTGCTGAGCTGCGTGATTCCTGCCGGCTCATCTGCATGACAATTGCCATCTGAGCTGCGTGATTCCTGTCGGCTCATCTGCTTGACAATTGCCAGCTGAGCTGCGTGATTCCTGCCTGGTCATGTGCTTGATTATTGCCAGTTGAGCAGCATGATTCGTCACTGCTGAGCTCCATGCTTATTGCCTGCTGATTGCGTGGTTCGTGTCTGCTCAGCTCTTTGAGTATTGCCTCCTGAGGTCCCTGTTCGGTCGCCACCTGCCGGGGACCAGCCCCAACTGATCCAGGGTATTCGAAGGAGAGATGGCCTAGGCGACTCTTTATATGCTAATCAGAGATGTCAAGAATAATAGTATGAGGAGAGCTCAGTAGGAAAATTCGGTGGAGAAAAGAGACTGAGTAGCTTGGTTTACGCGGAAGACCAATCAAACTTCAAGACAAGAAGTTTGCACCACTTACGTAGGCCGCAGGCGCCCTCTCGAATAGCGAAAGGTGCCTCACCCTAGACACCTTCTCGAGTGGGTCTTAGAAGCCCAGGCATAATTAGTAAGCGTGGTGGGTTCCGCGCTCCAGATGGAGACTCAGCTGGAAGTTAAAGGGAAGAATGACAAGGAACTTTATGAATTGGAGCTGTAAGTTAACTCTTTGACAGAGAGAGCGAGATGGTGGTGGGGGACAGCCCCCAGTGAAATCAGAGGTGAGAGCACAAAGCAATACAGTAGGCAGACTCTGGTTTTTTTGGGGGGGAGATGCTCGAGAATATCCGGGTGGACTCCTGAGGCTCGATCCCGCATTTGCGTATGCCGAGCCTCCTTCCTCATGACCTTTGTCCAGAGTGGAATGCCTCCCCGGCTCCCGGCACATGATCAGTGCATGCTCAGTCACGATATCAGTGCCTGCTCAGCCACGTGATCACTGACGGCACAGTCACGTGATCAGCGCCTCTCAGTCACGTGATCACCGTATGATAAACACGTGATCAGTGAACGACCAGCCACGTGATCACTGCATGCCCGGTCAGGTGGTCAGTTCCTGATCAGCCACCTGATCAGTGTGTGCACAGTCCCCTGATCAGCGCCTGTCAGTCACTGATCACTGCCTGATAAACACGTGATCAGTGCCCGAACAGCCACGTCATCAGTGCATGGGCAGTCACGTGATCAGTGCATGATAGCCACGTGATCAGTGCGTGCACAGTCCCATGATCAGCGCCTGTCAGTCACTGATCATTGCCTGATAAACACGTGATCAGTGCATGATGAACCATGTGATCAGTGCTCTATCAGCCACGTCATCAGTGGATGCGCAGTCACGTCATCAGTGCATGGTAGCCACGTGATCAGTGCATGCTCAGTCACGTGATCTGGACATGATCAGCCACGTGATCAGTGCCTGCAGAGTCACGTGTTCAGGGCCTGCTGAGCTGCGTGATTCCTGCCGGCTCATCTGCATGACAATTGCCATCTGAGGTGCGTGATTCCTGTCGGCTCATCTGCTTGACAATTGCCAGCTGAGCTGCGTGATTCCTGCCTGGTCATGTGCTTGATTATTGCCAGTTGAGCAGCATGATTCGTCACTGCTGAGCTCCATGCTTATTGCCTGCTGATTGCGTGGTTCGTGTCTGCTCAGCTCTTTGAGTATTGCCTCCTGAGGTCCCTGTTCGGTCGCCACCTGCCGGGGACCAGCCCCAACTGATCCAGGGTATTCGAAGGAGAGATGGCCTAGGCGACTCTTTATATGCTAATCAGAGATGTCAAGAATAATAGTATGAGGAGAGCTCAGTAGGAAAATTCGGTGGAGAAAAGAGACTGAGTAGCTTGGTTTACGCGGAAGACCAATCAAACTTCAAGACAAGAAGTTTGCACCACTTACGTAGGCCGCAGGCGCCCTCTCGAATAGCGAAAGGTGCCTCACCCTAGACACCTTCTCGAGTGGGTCTTAGCAGCCCAGGCATAATTAGTAAGCGTGGTGGGTTCCGCGCTCCAGATGGAGACTCAGCTGGAAGTTAAAGGGAAGAATGACAAGGAACTTTATGAATTGGAGCTGTAAGTTAACTCTTTGACAGAGAGAGCGAGATGGTGGTGGGGGACAGCCCCCAGTGAAATCAGAGGTGAGAGCACAAAGCAATACAGTAGGCAGACTCCGGTTTTTTTGGGGGGGAGATGCTCGAGAATATCCGGGTGGACTCCTGAGGCTCGATCCCGCATTTGCGTATGCCGAGCCTCCTTCCTCATGACCTTTGTCCAGAGTGGAATGCCTCCCCGGCTCCCGGCACATGATCAGTGCATGCTCAGTCACGATATCAGTGCCTGCTCAGCCACGTGATCACTGACGGCACAGTCACGTGATCAGCGCCTCTCAGTCACGTGATCACCGTATGATAAACACGTGATCAGTGAACGACCAGCCACGTGATCACTGCATGCGCGGTCAGGTGGTCAGTTCCTGATCAGCCACCTGATCAGTGCGTGCACAGTCCCCTGATCAGCGCCTGTCAGTCACTGATCACTGCCTGATAAACACGTGATCAGTGCCCAAACAGCCACGTCATCAGTGCATGCGCAGTCACGTGATCAGTGCATGATAGCCACGTGATCAGTGCGTGCACAGTCCCATGATCAGCGCCTGTCAGTCACTGATCATTGCCTGATAAACACGTGATCAGTGCATGATGAGCCATGTGATCAGTGCCCGATCAGCCACGTCATCTGTGCATGCGCAGTCACGTCATCAGTGCATGATAGCCACGTGATCAGTGCAAGCTCAGTCACGCGATCTGGACTTGATCAGCCACGTGATCAGTGCCTGCAGAGTCACGTGATCAGGGCCTGCTGAGCTGCGTGATTCCTGCCGGCTCATCTGCATGACAATTGCCATCTGAGCTGCGTGATTCCTGTCGGCTCATCTGCTTGACAATAGCCAGCTGAGCTGCATGATTCCTGCCTGGTCACGTGCTTGATTATTTCCAGTTGAGGAGCATGGTTCGTCACTGCTGAGCTCCATGCTTATTGCCTGCTGATTGCGTGGTTCGAGTCTGCTCAGCTCTTTGAGTATTGCCTCCTGAGGTCCCTGTTCGGTCGCCACCTGCCGGGGACCAGCCCCAACTGATCCAGGGTATACGAAGGAGAGATGGCCTAGGCGACTCTTTATATGCCAATCAGAGATTTCAAGAATAATAGTATGAGGAGAGCTCAGTAGGAAAATTCGGTGGAGAAAAGAGACTGAGTAGCTTGGTTTACGCGGAAGACCAATCAAACTTCAAGACAAGAAGTTTGCACCACTTACGTAGGCCGCAGGCGCCCTCTCGATTAGCGAAAGGTGCCTCACCCTAGACACCTTCTCGAGTGGGTCTTAGCAGCCCAGGCATAATTAGTAAGCGTGGTGGGTTCCGCGCTCCAGATGGAGACTCAGCTGGAAGTTAAAGGGAAGAATGACAAGGAACTTTATGAATTGGAGCTGTAAGTTAACTCTTTGACAGAGAGAGCGAGATGGTGGTGGGGGACAGCCCCCAGTGAAATCAGAGGTGAGAGCACAAAGCAATACAGTAGGCAGACTCCGGTTTTTTTGGGGGGAGATGCCCGAGAATATCCGGGTGGACTCCTGAGGCTCGATCCCGCATTTGCATATGCCGAGCCTCCTTCCTCATGACCTTTGTCCAGAGTGGAATGCCTCCCCGGCTCCCGGCACATGATCAGTGCATGCTCAGTCACGATATCAGTGCCTGCTCAGCCACGTGATCACTGACGGCACAGTCACGTGATCAGCGCCTCTCAGTCACGTGATCACCGTATGATAAACAGGTGATCAGTGAACGACCAGCCACGTGATCACTGCATGCGCGGTCAGGTGGTCAGTTCCTGATCAGCCACCTGATCAGTGCGTGCACAGTCCCCTGATCAGCGCCTGTCAGTCACTGATCACTGCCTGATAAACACGTGATCAGTGCCCGAACAGCCACGTCATCAGTGCATGCGCAGTCACGTGATCAGTGCATGATAGCCACGTGATCAGTGCGTGCACAGTCCCATGATCAGCGCCTGTCAGTCACTGATCATTGCCTGATAAACACGTGATCAGTGCATGATGAGCCATGTGATCAGTGCCCGATCAGCCACGTCATCTGTGCATGCGCAGTCACGTCATCAGTGCATGATAGCCACGTGATCAGTGCAAGCTCAGTCACGCGATCTGGACTTGATCAGCCACGTGATCAGTGCCTGCAGAGTCACGTGATCAGGGCCTGTTGAGCTGCGTGATTCCTGCCGGCTCATCTGCATGACAATTGCCATCTGAGCTGCGTGATTCCTGTCGGCTCATCTGCTTGACAATTGCCAGCTGAGCTGCGTGATTCCTGCCTGGTCACGTGCTTGATTATTGCCAGTTGAGCAGCATGATTCGTCACTGCTGAGCTCCATGCTTATTGCCTGCTGATTGCGTGGTTCGTGTCTGCTCAGCTCTTTGAGTATTGCCTCCTGAGGTCCCTGTTCGGTCGCCACCTGCCGGGGACCAGCCCCAACTGATCCAGGGTATTCGAAGGAGAGATGGCCTAGGCGACTCTTTATATGCTAATCAGAGATGTCAAGAATAATAGTATGAGGGGAGCTCAGTAGGAAAATTCGGTGGAGAAAAGAGACTGAGTAGCTTGGTTTACGCGGAAGACCAATCAAACTTCAAGACAAGAAGTTTGCACCACTTACGTAGGCCGCAGGCGCCCTCTCGAATAGCGAAAGGTGCCTCACCCTAGACACCTTCTCGAGTGGGTCTTAGCAGCCCAGGCATAATTAGTAAGCGTGGTGGGTTCCGCGCTCCAGATGGAGACTCAGCTGGAAGTTAAAGGGAAGAATGACAAGGAACTTTATGAATTGGAGCTGTAAGTTAACTCTTTGACAGAGAGAGCGAGATGGTGGTGGGGGACAGCCCCCAGTGAAATCAGAGGTGAGAGCACAAAGCAATACAGTAGGCAGACTCCGGTTTTTTTGTGGGGGAGATGCTCGAGAATATCCGGGTGGACTCCTGAGGCTCGATCCCGCATTTGCGTATGCCGAGCCTCCTTCCTCATGACCTTTGTCCAGAGTGGAATGCCTCCCCGGCTCCCGGCACATGATCAGTGCATGCTCAGCACGATATCAGTGCCTCCTCAGCCACGTGATCACTGACGGCACAGTCACGTGATCAGCGCCTCTCAGTCACGTGATCACCGTATGATAAACACGTGATCAGTGAACGACCAGCCACGTGATCACTGCATGCCCGGTCAGGTGGTCAGTTCCTGATTAGCCACCTGATCAGTGCGTGCACAGTCCCCTGATCAGTGCCTGTCAGTCACTGATCATTGCCTGATAAACACGTGATCAGTGCCCGAACAGCCACGTCATCAGTGCATGGGCAGTCTCGTGATCAGTGCATGATAGCCACGTGATCAGTGCGTGCACAGTCCCATGATCAGCGCCTGTCAGTCACTGATCATTGCCTGATAAACACGTGATCAGTGCATGATGAGCCATGTGATCAGTGCTCGATCAGCCACGTCATCAGTGGATGCGCAGTCACGTCATCAGTGCATGGTAGCCACGTGATCAGTGCATGCTCAGTCACGTGATCTGGACTTGATCAGCCACGTGATCAGTGCCTGCAGAGTCACGTGATCAGGGCCTGCTGAGCTGCGTGATTCCTGCCGGCTCATCTGCATGACAATTGCCATCTGAGCTGCGTGATTCCTGTCGGCTCATCTGCTTGACAATTGCCAGCTGAGCTGCGTGATTCCTGCCTGGTCACGTGCTTGATTATTGCCAGTTGAGCAGCATGATTCGTCACTGCTGAGCTCCATGCTTATTGCCTGCTGATTGCGTGGTTCGTGTCTGCTCAGCTCTTTGAGTATTGCCTCCTGAGGTCCCTGTTCGGTCGCCACCTGCCGGGGACCAGCCCCAACTGATCCAGGGTATTCGAAGGAGAGATGGCCTAGGCGACTCTTTATATGCCAATCAGAGATGTCAAGAATAATAGTATGAGGAGAGCTCAGTAGGAAAATTCGGTGGAGAAAAGAGACTGAGTAGCTTGGTTTACGCGGAAGACCAATCAAACTTCAAGACAAGAAGTTTGCACCACTTACGTAGGCCGCAGGCGCCCTCTCGAATAGCGAAAGGTGCCTCACCCTAGACACCTTCTCGAGTGGGTCTTAGCAGCCCAGGCATAATTAGTAAGCGTGGTGGGTTCCGCGCTCCAGATGGAGACTCAGCTGGAAGTTAAAGGGAAGAATGACAAGGAACTTTATGAATTGGAGCTGTAAGTTAACTCTTTGACAGAGAGAGCGAGATGGTGGTGGGGGACAGCCCCCAGTGAAATCAGAGGTGAGAGCACAAAGCAATACAGTAGGCAGACTCCGGTTTTTTTGGGGGGGAGATGCTCGAGAATATTCGGGTGGACTCCTGAGGCTCGATCCCGCATTTGCGTATGCCGAGCCTCCTTCCTCATGACCTTTGTCCAGAGTGGAATGCCTCCCCGGCTCCCGGCACATGATCAGTGCATGCTCAGTCACGATATCAGTGCCTGCTCAGCCACGTGATCACTGACGGCACAGTCACGTGATCAGCGCCTCTCAGTCACGTGATCACCGTATGATAAACACGTGATCAGTGAACGACCTGCCACGTGATCACTGCATGCGCGGTCAGGTGGTCAGTTCCTGATCAGCCACCTGATCAGTGCGTGCACAGTCCCCTGATCAGCGCCTGTCAGTCACTGATCACTGCCTGATAAACACGTGATCAGTGCCCAAACAGCCACGTCATCAGTGCATGCGCAGTCACGTGATCAGTGCATGATAGCCACATGATCAGTGCGTGCACAGTCCCATGATCAGCGCCTGTCAGTCACTGATCATTGCCTGATAAACACGTGATCAGTGCATGATGAGCCATGTGATCAGTGCCCGATCAGCCACGTCATCTGTGCATGCGCAGTCACGTCATCAGTGCATGATAGCCACGTGATCAGTGCATGCTCAGTCACGTGATCTGGACTTGATCAGCCACGTGATCAGTGCCTGCAGAGTCACGTGATCAGGGCCTGCTGAGCTGCGTGATTCCTGCCGGCTCATCTGCATGACAATTGCCATCTGAGCTGCGTGATTCCTGTCGGCTCATCTGCTTGACAATTGCCAGCTGAGCTGCGTGATTCCTGCCTGGTCACGTGCTTGATTATTGCCAGTTGAGCAGCATGATTCGTCACTGCTGAGCTCCATGCTTATTGCCTGCTGATTGCGTGGTTCGTGTCTGCTCAGCTCTTTGAGTATTGCCTCCTGAGGTCCCTGTTCGGTCGCCACCTGCCGGGGACCAGCCCCAACTGATCCAGGGTATTCGAAGGAGAGATGGCCTAGGCGACTCTTTATATGCCAATCAGAGATGTCAAGAATAATAGTATGAGGAGAGCTCAGTAGGAAAATTCGGTGGAGAAAAGAGACTGAGTAGCTTGGTTTACGCGGAAGACCAATCAAACTTCAAGACAAGAAGTTTGCACCACTTACGTAGGCCGCAGGCGCCCTCTCGAATAGCGAAAGGTGCCTCACCCTAGACACCTTCTCGAGTGGGTCTTAGCAGCCCAGGCATAATTAGTAAGCGTGGTGGGTTCCGCGCTCCAGATGGAGACTCAGCTGGAAGTTAAAGGGAAGAATGACAAGGAACTTTATGAATTGGAGCTCTAATTTAACTCTTTGACAGAGAGAGCGAGAAAGTGGTGGGGGACAGCCCCCAGTGAAATCAGAGGTGAGAGCACAAAGCAATACAGTAGGCAGACTCCGGTTTCTTTGGGGGGGAGATGCTCGAGAATATCCGGGTCGACTCCTGAGGCTCGATCCCGCATTTGCGTATGCCGAGCCTCCTTCCTCATGACCTTTGTCCAGAGTGGAATGCCTCCCCGGCTCCCGGCACATGATCAGTGCATGCTCAGTCACGATATCAGTGCCTGCTCAGCCACGTGATCACTGACGGCACAGTCACGTGATCAGCGCCTCTCAGTCACGTGATCACCGTATGATAAACACGTGATCAGTGAACGACCAGCCACGTGATCACTGCATGCGCGGTCAGGTGGTCAGTTCCTGATCAGCCACCTGATCAGTGCGTGCACAGTCCCCTGATCAGCGCCTGTCAGTCACTGATCACTGCCTGATAAACACGTGATCAGTGCCCGAACAGCCACGTCATCAGTGCATGCGCAGTGACGTGATCAGAGCATGATAGCCACGTGATCAGTGCGTGCACAGTCCCATGATCAGCGCCTGTCAGTCACTGATCATTGCCTTATAAACACGTGATCAGTGCATGATGAGCCATGTGATCAGTGCCCGATCAGCCACGTCATCAGTGGATGCGCAGTCACGTCATCAGTGCATGATAGCCACGTGATCAGTGCATGCTCAGTCACGTGATCTGGACTTGATCAGCCACGTGATCAGTGCATGATACCTACGTGATCAGTTCATGATTAGTCACGTGATCTGTGCATGACAGGCACGTAATCAGTGCATGATATCCACGTGATTAGTGAATTATAGCCACCTGATCAGTTCATGTTTAGTCACGTGATCTGTGCATGACCAGGCACGTGAACAGTGTATGATCCGCCAAGTTATCAGTGCATTATAGCCAGGTGATCAGTGCATGATCAGCCACGTGATCAGTGCATTAACAGTCACGTGAGCAGTGCATGATAGCCACGTGGTCAGTGCATGATCAGTCACCTGATGGGTGTATGATCAGTCACGTGACCGGTACATTGTAACTACATGATCATTGCATGATCAGCCACGTGATCAGTGCATGATAGCCACGTGATCAGTGCATGATCAGTCACGTGATCAGTGCATGATCAGTCACGTGATCCGTGCATGATAGCCACGTGATCAGTGCATGATTGCCACGTGATCAGTGCATGATCAGTCACGTGATCAGTGCATGATCAGTCACGTGATCCGTGCATGATAGCCACGTGATCAGTGCATGATTGCCACGTGATCAGTGCATGATCAGTCACGTGATCATTGCATGGTCAGTCACGTGATCAGTGCATGATCATCCACGTGATCAGTGCATGTGGAGTCATGTAATCAATGCATGAGAGCGCCGTGGTCAGTGCACGATCTGTCCCTTGATGAGTGTATGATCAGCCAAGTGATCAGTGCAAGATAGCTACGTGATCAGTGCATGATCAGTCACATGATCAGTGCATGATCAGCCACGTCATCAGTGCATGATAGCCACGTGAGCAGTGCATACAATTACGTGATCAGTGCATGCACAATCACGTGATCAGTGCATGAGAGCCACGTGATCAGTGCATGATCATTCACGTGATAGGTGTGTGATCAGCGAAGTGAACAGTGCATGCTCAGTCACGTGATCAGGGCCTGCTGAGCTATGTGATTACTGTCTGCTCATCTGCTTGACAATTGCCAGCTGAGTTGCACGATTCCTGCCTGTCATCTCCTTGACTATTGCCACCTGTGCTGCATAAATCCTGCCTGCTCAGCTGCTTGATTATTGCCAGCTGAGCAGCATGATTCCTCACACCTGAGTTCCATGATTATTGCCTGCTGACTGTTTGATTCGTGCCTACTCAGCTCTTTGTTTATTGCCTCCAGAGGCACATGATCAGTGTATGATAGCAAACATGCTCAGCGCATGATCATTCACATGATCAGTGTATGATAATCCACGTTATCAGTGCATGATGAGCCACGTGATCAGTGCATGATGAGCCACGTGATCAGTGCGTGATGAGCCACGTGATCAGTGCAGGATCAATTACGAGATCAGTGCATGATCAGTCAAGTGACCAGTACATGGTAGCTACGTGATCATTGCATGATCAGCCACGTGATCAGTGCATGATAGCCACGGGATCAGTGCATGATAGTCACGTGATCAGTGCATGATCAGTCATGTGGTACGTGTGTGATCAGCCACGTGATCAGTGCATGATATCTGTGCATGATAGCCAGGTGATCAGTGCATGATATCCACGTGATCAGTGCATGATAGCCACGTGATCAGTGCATGATCAGTTACGTGAGCAGTGTATGATCAGCCACCTGATCAGTGCATGGTCAGACACGTGAACACTGTATGATCAGCCACGTGATCCCTGCATGATATCCAAGTGATCAGTGCATGATCAATCACGTGATCAGTGTATGATCACCCACGTGAACAGTGCATGCTCAGTCACGTGGTCAGGGCCTGGTGAGCTGCGTGATGACTGTCTGCTCATTTGCTTGACAATTGCCAGCTGAGCTGCACGATTCCTGCCTGTCATCTGCTTGACAATTGCCAGCTGAGCTGCCTAATTCCTGCCTGCTCAGCTGCTTGATTATTGCCAGCTGAGCAGCATGATTCCTCACAGCTGAGTTCCAAGATTATTGCCTGCTGGCTGATTCCTGCTTACTCAGCTCTTGGTTCATTGCCTCCAGAGGCACATGATCAGTGTATGATAGCAAATATGATCAGCGCATGATCAGTCACATGATCAGCGCCATTAAGTCACGTGATCACTACATGATAGTCATGTGATTAGTTCATGCTCAGCCACGGTATCACTACATGATCAGCCACGTGATCATTGCGTGATAGCCACGTGATCAGTGCATGATCAGCCACGTGATCAGTGCACGACCAGGCACGTGATCAGTGTATGACCAGCCAATTGATCAATGCATGATAGCCACGTGATCACTGCATGATCTGTCACATGATCAGTGTATGATCATCCACGTGATCAGTGCATGGACAGTTATGTGATCAGTGCATGATCAGTCTCGTGATCAGTGTATGATCAACCACGTGATCAGTGCACGATAGCCAGGTAATGAGTGCATGATAGCTAGATGATCAGTGCAGTATCAGTCACGTGATCAGTGTATGATCAGCAAAGTAATCAGTGCATGATAGCCAACTGTTCAGTGGATGATCAGTCACGTGATCAGTGCATGGTCAGTCACGTGATCATTGCATGATCAGTCACCTGATACGTGTGTGATCAGCCAGGTGATCAGTTCATGATATCCACGTGATCAGTGCAGGATAGCCACGTGATCACTTCATGATTTGTCACGTGATCTGTACATGGTCAGTCATGTGACTAGTACATCGTAGCTGCGTGATCATTGCATGATCAGCCACGTGAGCAGTGCATGATAGCCACGTGATCAGTGCATGATCAGTCACGTGATCAGTGCATGATCAGCCACGTGATCAGTGCGTGATGAGCCACGTGATCAGTGCAGGATCAATTACGTGATCAGTGCATGATCAGTCAAGTGACCAGTACATGGTAGCTACGTGATCATTGCATGATCAGCCACATGATCAGTGCATGATAGCCACGGGATCAGTGCATGATAGTCACGTGATCAGTGCATGATCAGTCTTGTGGTACGTGTGTGATCAGCCACGTGATCAGTGCATGATATCTGTGCATGATAGCCACGTGATCAGTGCATGATATCCACGTGATCAGTGCATGATCAGCCAAGTGAGCAGTGCATGATAGCCACGTGATCAGTGCATGATCAGTCACGTGTTCAGTGCACGATCATCCACGTGATCAGTGCATGATCAATTACGTGATCAGTGCATGATCAGTTACGTGAGCAGTGTATGATCAGCCAAGTGATCAGTGCATGGTCAGACACGTGAACAGTGTATGATTAGCCACGTGATCAGTGCATGATATCCAAGTGATCAGTGCTTGATCAATCACGTGATCAGTGTATGATCAGCCAGGTGAACAGTGCATGCTCAGTCACGTGATCAGGGCCTGCTGAGCTGCGTGATTACCGTCTGCTCATCTGCTTCACAATTGCCAGCTGAGCTGCACGATTCCTGCCTGTCATCTGCTTGACAATTGCCAGCTGTGCTGTGTAATTCCTGCCTGCTCAGCTGCTTGATTATTGCCAGCTGAGAAGCATGATTCCTCACAGCTGAGTTCCATGATTATTGCCTGCTGACTGTTTGATTCATGCCTACTCAGCTCTATGTTTATTGCCTCCAGAGGCACATGATCAGTGTATGATAGCAAACATGCTCAGCGCATGATCATTCACATGGTCAGCGCCATTAAGTCACGTGATCACTACATGATAGTCATGTGATCAGTCCATGCTCAGTCACGGTATCAGTGCATGATTAGCTACGTGATCAGTGCATGATAGCCACGTGATCATTGCATGATAGCCACGTGATCAGTGCATGATCAGCCAGGTGATCAGTGAATGATTGCTAGGTGATCAGTTCATGATTAGTCACGTTTTCTGTGCATGACCAGGCAGGTGATCAGTGTATGATCAGCCACATGATCAGTGCATGATAGCCACGTGATCACTTCATGAGTAGTCACGTGATCTCTGCATGACCAGGCACGTGATCAGTGTATGATCAGCCATGTGATCAGTGCATGATAGCCACGTGATCAGTGCGTGATCAATTACGTTATCATTGAATGATCAGTCACGTGACCAGTGCATGTTAGCAACTTGATCATTGCAGGATCAGCCACGTGAGCACTGCATGATAGACACGTGATCAGTGCATGATCAGCTACATGAGCAGTGTATGATCAGCCACGTGATCAGTGCATGATCAGACACGTGAACAATGTATGATCAGCCACGTGATCAGTGCATGATACCTACGTGATCAGTTCATGATTAGTCACGTGATCTGTGCATGACAGGCACGTAATCAGTGCATGATATCCACGTGATTAGTGAATTATAGCCACCTGATCAGTTCATGTTTAGTCACGTGATCTGTGCATGACCAGGCACGTGAACAGTGTATGATCCGCCAAGTGATCAGTGCATTATAGCCAGGTGATCAGTGCATGATCAGCCACGTGATCAGTGCATTAACAGTCACGTGAGCAGTGCATGATAGCCACGTGGTCAGTGCATGATCAGTCACCTGATGGGTGTATGATCAGTCACGTGACCGGTACATTGTAACTACATGATCATTGCATGATCAGCCACGTGATCAGTGCATGATAGCCACGTGATCAGTGCATGATCAGTCACGTTATCAGTGCATGATCAGTCACGTGATCCGTGCATGATAGCCATGTGATCAGTGCATGATTGCCACGTGATCAGTGCATGATCAGTCACGTGATCATTGCATGGTCAGTCACGTAATCAGTGCATGATCATCCACGTGATCAGTGCATGAGGAGTCATGTAATCAATGCATGAGAGCGCCGTGGTCAGTGCACGATCTGTCCCTTGATGAGTGTATGATCAGCCAAGTGATCAGTGCAAGATAGCTACGTGATCAGTGCATGATCAGTCACATGATCAGTGCATGATCAGCCACGTCATCAGTGCATGATAGCCACGTGAGCAGTGCATACAATTACGTGATCAGTGCATGCGCAATCACGTGATCAGTGCATGAGAGCCACGTAATCAGTGCATGATCAGTCACCTGATAGGTGTGTAATCAGCCACGTGAACAGTGCATGCTCAATCACGTGATCAGGGCCTGCTGAGCTGCGTGATTACTGTCTGCTCATCAGCTTGACAATTGCCAGCTGAGCTGCGTAATTCCTGCCTGCTCATCTACTTGATTATTGCCAGCTGAGCAGCATGATTTCTCAGATCGGAGTTCCATGATTATTGCCTGCTGACTGATTCCTGCCTACTCAGCTCTATGTTCATTGCCTCAGGAGGCACATGATCAGTGTGTGACACCAAACATGATCAGCACATGATCAGTCACATGATCAATCCATGATAAGTCAGATGATGAGGACATGATCAATTATGTGATCAGTGCATGATCAGTCATGTGACCAGTATATGGCTGGTACGTGATCATTGCATGATCAGCCACGTGCACAGTGCATGATAGCCACGTGATCAGTGCATGATACCACGTGATCAGTGCATGATCAGTCATGTAATACGTGTGTGATCAGCCACGGGTATCAGTGCATGATAACCACGTGATCAGTGCAGGATAGCCACGTGATCACTTCATGATTAGTCACGTGATCTGTACATGATCAGTCATGTGATACGTGTGTGATCAGCCACGTGATCAGTGCGTGATGAGCCACGTGATCAGTGCAGGATCAATTACGTGATCAGTGCATGATCAGTCACGTGACCAGTACATGGTAGCTACGTGATCATTGCATGATAGTCACGTGATCAGTGCATGATCAGTCACGTGATACGTGTGTGATCAGCCACGTGATCAGTGCATGATATCAGTGCATGATAGCCACGTGATCAGTTCATGATATCCACGTGATCAGTGCATGATGAGCCACGTGATCAGTGCATGATATCCAAGTGATCAGTGCATGATCAATCACGTGATCAGTGTATGATCAGCCACGTGAACAGTGCATGCTCAGTCACGTGATCAGAGCCTGCTGAGCTGCGTGATTACTGTCTGCTCATCTGCTTGACAATTGCCAGCTGAGCTGCACGATTCCTGCCTGTAATCTGCTTGACAATTGCCAGCTGTACTGCGTAATTCCTGCCTGTTCAGCTCCTTAATTATTGCCAGCTGAGCAGCTTGATTCCTCACAGCTGAGTTCCATGATTATTGCCTGCTGACTGTTTGATTCGTGCCTACTCAGCTCTTTGTTTATTGCCTCCAGAGACACATGATCAGTGTATGATAGCAAACATGATCAGCGCATGATCAGTCACATGATCAGCGCCATTAAGTCAGGTGATCACTACATGATAGTCATGTGATCAGTCCATGCTCAGTCACGGTATCAGTGCATGATCAGCCACGTGATCAGTGCATGATAGCCACGTGATCATTGCATGATTAGTCACGTGATCTGTGCATGACCAGGCAGGTGATCAGTGTATGATCAGCCACGTGAACAGTGCATGACAGCCACGTGATCAGTGCATGATCAGTCACCTGATGGGTGTATGATCAGTCACGTGACCGGTACATGGTAGCTACATGATCATTGCATGATCCGCCACGTAAGTAGTGCATTTTAGCCACGTGATCAGTGCATGATCAGTCACATGATCAGTGCATGACCAGTCATGTGACCAGTACATGGTAGCTATGGGATCATTGCATGATCAGCCACGTGAGCCGTGCATGATAGCCACGAGATCAGTGCATGATCAGTCACGTGATCAGTGCATGATCAGTCACGTGAACAGTGCATGTTACGTCACCTGATCAGTGCATGATCAATTACGTGATCAGTGCATGATCACTCACGTGACCAGTACATGGTAGCTACGTGATCATTGTATGATCAGCCACGTGAGCAGTGCATGATAGCCACGAGATCAGTGCATGATCAGTCACCTAATGGGTGTATGGTCAGTCACGTTACCGGTATATGGTAGCTACATGATCATTGCATGATCAGCCACGTGAGTAGTGCATGATAGCCAAGTGATCAGTGCATGATCAGTCACATGATCAGTGCATGAGCAGTCATGTGAAAAGTACATGGTAGCTGCGTGAGCATTGCATGAACAGCCACGTGAGCAGTGCATGATAGCCACGTGTTCAGTGCATGATCAGCCACGTGATCAGTGCATGATCAGTGACGTGATCAGTGTATGATCAGCCACGTGATCAGTGCATGATCAGCCACGTGATCAGTGCACGACCAGGCACGTGATCAGTGTATGACCAGCCAATTGATCAGTGCATGATAGCCACGTGATCAGTGCATGATCAGCCACGTGATCAGTGCATGATCAGCCACATGATCAGTGCATGATCAGCCACATGATCAGTGCATGATCAATTACGTGATCAGTGCATGATCAGTCACGTGACCAGTACATGGGAGCTACGTGATCATTGCATGATAAGCCATGTGAGTCGTGCATGATAGCCACGACATCAGTGCATAATCAGTCATGTAAACAGTGCATGATAAGTCACCTGATAAGTGCATGATCAATTACGTGATAGGTGCATGATCACTCACGTGACCAGTACATGGGAGCTACGTGATCATTGCAAGGTCAGCCACGTGAGCAGTCCATGATAGCCACGTGATCAGTGCATGATCAGTTTCGGGAGCAGAGTATGATCAGCCAATTGATCAGTGCATGATAGCCACGTGATCACTGCATGATCTGTCACATGATCAGTGTATGATCATCCACGTGATCAGTGCATGGGCAGTTATGTGATCAGTGCATGATATAGACGTGATTAGTGCATGATCAGTCTCGTGATCAGTGTATGATCAACCACGTGATCAGTGCACCATAGCCAGGTAATGAGTGCATGATAGCTAGATGATCAGTGCATTATCAGTCACGTGATCAGTGTATGATCAGCAAAGTAATCAGTGCATGATAGCCAACTGTTCAGTGGATGATCAGGCACGTGATGAGTGCATGGTCAGTCACGTGATCATTGCATGATCAGTCACGTGATATGTGTGTGATCAGCCACGAGATCAGTGCATGATATCCACGTGCTCAGTGCAGGATAGCCACGTGATCACTTCATGATTAGTCACATGATCTGTACATGATCAGTCATGTGACTAGTACATCGTAGGTGCGTGATCATTGCATGATCAGCCACGTGAGCAGTGCATGATAGCCACGTGATCAGTGCATGATCAGTCACATGATCAGTGTATGATAATCCACGTTATCAGTGCATGATGAGCCACGTGATCAGTGCATGATCAGCCACGTGATCAGTGCGTGATGAGCCACGTGATCAGTGCAGGATCAATTATGTGATCAGTGCATGATCAGTCAAGTGACCAGTACATGGTAGCCACGTGATCAGTGCATGATCAGTCACATGATCAGTGTATGATAATCCACGTTATCAGCGCATGATGAGCCACGTGAACTGTGCATGACAGCCACATGATCAGTGCATGATCAGTCACCTGATGGGTGTATGATCAGTCACGTGACCGGTACATGGTAGCTACATGATCATTGCACGATCCGCCACGTGAGTAGTGCATGATAGCCACGTGATCAGTGCATGATCAGTCACATGATCAGTGCATGATCAGTCACGTGAACAGTGCATGATAGCCACGAGATCAGTGCATGATCAGTCACGTGATCAGTGCATGATCAGTCACGTGAACAGTGCATGTTACGTCACCTGATCAGTGCATGATCAATTACGTGATCAGTGCATGATCACTCACGTGACCAGTACATGGTAGCTACGTGATCATTGTATGATCAGCCACGTGAGCAGTGCATGATAGCCACGTGATCAGTGCATGATCAGTTTCGGGAGCACACTATGATCAGCCACTTGATCAGTGCATGATAGCCTCTTGATCACTGCATGATCTGTCACATGATCAGTGTATGATCATCCACCTGATCAGTGCATGGGCAGTCATGAGATCAGTGCATGATATAGACGTGATTAGTGCATGATCAGTCTCGTGATCAGTGCATGATAGCCACGTGACCAGTGCATGATCAGTCACCTAATGTGTGTATGGTCAGTCACGTGACCGGTATATGGTAGCTACATGATCATTGCATGATCAGCCACGTGAGTAGTGCATGATAGCCAAGTGATCAGTGCATGATCAGTCACGTGATCAGTGCATGAGCAGTCATGTGAAAAGTACATGGTAGCTGCGTGAGCATTGCATGAACAGCCACGTGAGCAGTGCATGATAGCCACGTGTTCAGTGCATGATCAGCCACGTGATCAGTGCATGATCAGTGACGTGATCAGTGTATGATCAGCCACGTGATCAGTGCATGATCAGCCACGTGATCAGTGCACGACCAGGCACGTGATCAGTGTATGACCAGCCAATTGATCAGTGCATGATAGCCACGTGATCAGTGCATGATCAGCCACGTGATCAGTGCATGATCAGCCACATAATCAGTGCATGATCAGCCACATGATCAGTGCATGATCAATTACGTGATCAGTGCATGATCAGTCACGTGACCAGTACATGGGAGCTACGTGATCATTGCATGATAAGCCATGTGAGTCGTGCATGATAGCCACGACATCAGTGCATAATCAGTCACGTAAACAGTGCATGATAAGTCACCTGATAAGTGCATGATCAATTACGTGATAGGTGCATGATCACTCACGTGACCAGTACATGGGAGCTACGTGATCATTGCAAGGTCAGCCACGTGAGCAGTGCATGATAGCCACGTGATCAGTGCATGATCAGTTTCGGGAGCAGAGTATGATCAGCCAATTGATCAGTGCATGATAGCCACGTGATCACTGCATGATCTGTCACATGATCAGTGTATGATCATCCACGTGATCAGTGCATGAGCAGTTATGTGATCAGTGCATGATATAGACGTGATTAGTGCATGATCAGTCTCGTGATCAGTGTATGATCAACCACGTGATCAGTGCACCATAGCCAGGTAATGAGTGCATGATAGCTAGATGATCAGTGCATTATCAGTCACGTGATCAGTGTATGATCAGCAAAGTAATCAGTGCATGATAGCCAACTGTTCAGTGGATGATCAGTCACGTGATGAGTGCATGGTCAGTCACGTGATCATTGCATGATCAGTCACGTGATACGTGTGTGATCAGCCACGAGATCAGTGCATGATATCCACGTGCTCAGTGCAGGATAGCCACGTGATCACTTCATGATTAGTCACATGATCTGTACATGATCAGTCATGTGACTAGTACATCGTAGGTGCGTGATCATTGCATGATCAGCCACGTGAGCAGTGCATGATAGCCACGTGATCAGTGCATGATCAGTCACATGATCAGTGTATGATAATCCAAGTTATCAGTGCATGATGAGCCACGTGATCAGTGCATGATCAGCCACGTGATCAGTGCGTGATGAGCCACGTGATCACTGCAGGATCAATTACGTGATCAGTGCATGATCAGTCAAGTGACCAGTACATGGTAGCCACGTGATCAGTGCATGATCAGTCACGTGATCAGTGCATGATCAGCCACGTGATCAGTGCGTGATGAGCCACGTGATCAGTGCAGGATCAATTACGTGATCAGTGCATGATCAGTCAAGTGACCAGTACATGGTAGCTACGTGATCATTGCATGATCAGCCACATGATCAGTGCATGATAGCCACGGGATCAGTGCATGATAGTCACGTGATCAGTGCATGATCAGTCTTGTGGTACGTGTGTGATCAGCCACGTGATCAGTGCATGATATCTGTGCATGATAGCCACGTGATCAGTGCATGATATCCACGTGATCAGTGCATGATCAGCCAAGTGAGCAGTGCATGATAGCCACGTGATCAGTGCATGATCAGTCACGTGTTCAGTGCACGATCATCCACGTGATCAGTGCATGATCAATTACGTGATCAGTGCATGATCAGTTACGTGAGCAGTGTATGATCAGCCAAGTGATCAGTGCATGGTCAGACACGTGAACAGTGTATGATTAGCCACGTGATCAGTGCATGATATCCAAGTGATCAGTGCTTGATCAATCACGTGATCAGTGTATGATCAGCCAGGTGAACAGTGCATGCTCAGTCACGTGATCAGGGCCTGCTGAGCTGCGTGATTACCGTCTGCTCATCTGCTTGACAATTGCCAGCTGAGCTGCACGATTCCTGCCTGTCATCTGCTTGACAATTGCCAGCTGTGCTGTGTAATTCCTGCCTGCTCAGCTGCTTGATTATTGCCAGCTGAGAAGCATGATTCCTCACAGCTGAGTTCCATGATTATTGCCTGCTGACTGTTTGATTCATGCCTACTCAGCTCTATGTTTATTGCCTCCAGAGGCACATGATCAGTGTATGATAGCAAACATGCTCAGCGCATGATCATTCACATGGTCAGCGCCATTAAGTCACGTGATCACTACATGATAGTCATGTGATCAGTCCATGCTCAGTCACGGTATCAGTGCATGATTAGCTACGTGATCAGTGCATGATAGCCACGTGATCATTGCATGATAGCCACGTGATCAGTGCATGATCAGCCAGGTGATCAGTGAATGATTGCTAGGTGATCAGTTCATGATTAGTCACGTTTTCTGTGCATGACCAGGCAGGTGATCAGTGTATGATCAGCCACATGATCAGTGCATGATAGCCACGTGATCACTTCATGAGTAGTCACGTGATCTCTGCATGACCAGGCACGTGATCAGTGTATGATCAGCCATGTGATCAGTGCATGATAGCCACGTGATCAGTGCGTGATCAATTACGTTATCATTGAATGATCAGTCACGTGACCAGTGCATGTTAGCAACTTGATCATTGCAGGATCAGCCACGTGAGCACTGCATGATAGACACGTGATCAGTGCATGATCAGCTACATGAGCAGTGTATGATCAGCCACGTGATCAGTGCATGATCAGACACGTGAACAATGTATGATCAGCCACGTGATCAGTGCATGATACCTACGTGATCAGTTCATGATTAGTCACGTGATCTGTGCATGACAGGCACGTAATCAGTGCATGATATCCACGTGATTAGTGAATTATAGCCACCTGATCAGTTCATGTTTAGTCACGTGATCTGTGCATGACCAGGCACGTGAACAGTGTATGATCCGCCAAGTGATCAGTGCATTATAGCCAGGTGATCAGTGCATGATCAGCCACGTGATCAGTGCATTAACAGTCACGTGAGCAGTGCATGATAGCCACGTGGTCAGTGCATGATCAGTCACCTGATGGGTGTATGATAAGTCACGTGACCGGTACATTGTAACTACATGATCATTGCATGATCAGCCACGTGATCAGTGCATGATAGCCACGTGATCAGTGCATGATCAGTCACGTTATCAGTGCATGATCAGTCACGTGATCCGTGCATGATAGCCATGTGATCAGTGCATGATTGCCACGTGATCAGTGCATGATCAGTCACGTGATCATTGCATGGTCAGTCACGTAATCAGTGCATGATCATCCACGTGATCAGTGCATGAGGAGTCATGTAATCAATGCATGAGAGCGCCGTGGTCAGTGCACGATCTGTCCCTTGATGAGTGTATGATCAGCCAAGTGATCAGTGCAAGATAGCTACGTGATCAGTGCATGATCAGTCACATGATCAGTGCATGATCAGCCACGTCATCAGTGCATGATAGCCACGTGAGCAGTGCATACAATTACGTGATCAGTGCATGCGCAATCACGTGATCAGTGCATGAGAGCCACGTAATCAGTGCATGATCAGTCACCTGATAGGTGTGTAATCAGCCACGTGAACAGTGCATGCTCAATCACGTGATCAGGGCCTGCTGAGCTGCGTGATTACTGTCTGCTCATCAGCTTGACAATTGCCAGCTGAGCTGCGTAATTCCTGCCTGCTCATCTACTTGATTATTGCCAGCTGAGCAGCATGATTTCTCAGATCGGAGTTCCATGATTATTGCCTGCTGACTGATTCCTGCCTACTCAGCTCTATGTTCATTGCCTCAGGAGGCACATGATCAGTGTGTGACACCAAACATGATCAGCACATGATCAGTCACATGATCAATCCATGATAAGTCAGATGATGAGGACATGATCAATTATGTGATCAGTGCATGATCAGTCATGTGACCAGTATATGGCTGGTACGTGATCATTGCATGATCAGCCACGTGCACAGTGCATGATAGCCACGTGATCAGTGCATGATACCACGTGATCAGTGCATGATCAGTCATGTAATACGTGTGTGATCAGCCACGGGTATCAGTGCATGATAACCACGTGATCAGTGCAGGATAGCCACGTGATCACTTCATGATTAGTCACGTGATCTGTACATGATCAGTCATGTGATACGTGTGTGATCAGCCACGTGATCAGTGCGTGATGAGCCACGTGATCAGTGCAGGATCAATTACGTGATCAGTGCATGATCAGTCACGTGACCAGTACATGGTAGCTACGTGATCATTGCATGATAGTCACGTGATCAGTGCATGATCAGTCACGTGATACGTGTGTGATCAGCCACGTGATCAGTGCATGATATCAGTGCATGATAGCCACGTGATCAGTTCATGATATCCACGTGATCAGTGCATGATGAGCCACGTGATCAGTGCATGATATCCAAGTGATCAGTGCATGATCAATCACGTGATCAGTGTATGATCAGCCACGTGAACAGTGCATGCTCAGTCACGTGATCAGAGCCTGCTGAGCTGCGTGATTACTGTCTGCTCATCTGCTTGACAATTGCCAGCTGAGCTGCACGATTCCTGCCTGTAATCTGCTTGACAATTGCCAGCTGTACTGCGTAATTCCTGCCTGTTCAGCTCCTTAATTATTGCCAGCTGAGCAGCTTGATTCCTCACAGCTGAGTTCCATGATTATTGCCTGCTGACTGTTTGATTCGTGCCTACTCAGCTCTTTGTTTATTGCCTCCAGAGACACATGATCAGTGTATGATAGCAAACATGATCAGCGCATGATCAGTCACATGATCAGCGCCATTAAGTCAGGTGATCACTACATGATAGTCATGTGATCAGTCCATGCTCAGTCACGGTATCAGTGCATGATCAGCCACGTGATCAGTGCATGATAGCCACGTGATCATTGCATGATTAGTCACGTGATCTGTGCATGACCAGGCAGGTGATCAGTGTATGATCAGCCACGTGAACAGTGCATGACAGCCACGTGATCAGTGCATGATCAGTCACCTGATGGGTGTATGATCAGTCACGTGACCGGTACATGGTAGCTACATGATCATTGCATGATCCGCCACGTAAGTAGTGCATTTTAGCCACGTGATCAGTGCATGATCAGTCACATGATCAGTGCATGACCAGTCATGTGACCAGTACATGGTAGCTATGGGATCATTGCATGATCAGCCACGTGAGCCGTGCATGATAGCCACGAGATCAGTGCATGATCAGTCACGTGATCAGTGCATGATCAGTCACGTGAACAGTGCATGTTACGTCACCTGATCAGTGCATGATCAATTACGTGATCAGTGCATGATCACTCACGTGACCAGTACATGGTAGCTACGTGATCATTGTATGATCAGCCACGTGAGCAGTGCATGATAGCCACGTGACCAGTGCATGATCAGTCACCTAATGGGTGTATGGTCAGTCACGTTACCGGTATATGGTAGCTACATGATCATTGCATGATCAGCCACGTGAGTAGTGCATGATAGCCAAGTGATCAGTGCATGATCAGTCACATGATCAGTGCATGAGCAGTCATGTGAAAAGTACATGGTAGCTGCGTGAGCATTGCATGAACAGCCACGTGAGCAGTGCATGATAGCCACGTGTTCAGTGCATGATCAGCCACGTGATCAGTGCATGATCAGTGACGTGATCAGTGTATGATCAGCCACGTGATCAGTGCATGATCAGCCACGTGATCAGTGCACGACCAGGCACGTGATCAGTGTATGACCAGCCAATTGATCAGTGCATGATAGCCACGTGATCAGTGCATGATCAGCCACGTGATCAGTGCATGATCAGCCACATGATCAGTGCATGATCAGCCACATGATCAGTGCATGATCAATTACGTGATCAGTGCATGATCAGTCACGTGACCAGTACATGGGAGCTACGTGATCATTGCATGATAAGCCATGTGAGTCGTGCATGATAGCCACGACATCAGTGCATAATCAGTCACGTAAACAGTGCATGATAAGTCACCTGATAAGTGCATGATCAATTACGTGATAGGTGCATGATCACTCACGTGACCAGTACATGGGAGCTACGTGATCATTGCAAGGTCAGCCACGTGAGCAGTCCATGATAGCCACGTGATCAGTGCATGATCAGTTTCGGGAGCAGAGTATGATCAGCCAATTGATCAGTGCATGATAGCCACGTGATCACTGCATGATCTGTCACATGATCAGTGTATGATCATCCACGTGATCAGTGCATGGGCAGTTATGTGATCAGTGCATGATATAGACGTGATTAGTGCATGATCAGTCTCGTGATCAGTGTATGATCAACCACGTGATCAGTGCACCATAGCCAGGTAATGAGTGCATGATAGCTAGATGATCAGTGCATTATCAGTCACGTGATCAGTGTATGATCAGCAAAGTAATCAGTGCATGATAGCCAACTGTTCAGTGGATGATCAGGCACGTGATGAGTGCATGGTCAGTCACGTGATCATTGCATGATCAGTCACGTGATATGTGTGTGATCAGCCACGAGATCAGTGCATGATATCCACGTGCTCAGTGCAGGATAGCCACGTGATCACTTCATGATTAGTCACATGATCTGTACATGATCAGTCATGTGACTAGTACATCGTAGGTGCGTGATCATTGCATGATCAGCCACGTGAGCAGTGCATGATAGCCACGTGATCAGTGCATGATCAGTCACATGATCAGTGTATGATAATCCACGTTATCAGTGCATGATGAGCCACGTGATCAGTGCATGATCAGCCACGTGATCAGTGCGTGATGAGCCACGTGATCAGTGCAGGATCAATTATGTGATCAGTGCATGATCAGTCAAGTGACCAGTACATGGTAGCCACGTGATCAGTGCATGATCAGTCACATGATCAGTGTATGATAATCCACGTTATCAGCGCATGATGAGCCACGTGAACTGTGCATGACAGCCACATGATCAGTGCATGATCAGTCACCTGATGGGTGTATGATCAGTCACGTGACCGGTACATGGTAGCTACATGATCATTGCACGATCCGCCACGTGAGTAGTGCATGATAGCCACGTGATCAGTGCATGATCAGTCACATGATCAGTGCATGATCAGTCACGTGAACAGTGCATGATAGCCACGAGATCAGTGCATGATCAGTCACGTGATCAGTGCATGATCAGTCACGTGAACAGTGCATGTTACGTCACCTGATCAGTGCATGATCAATTACGTGATCAGTGCATGATCACTCACGTGACCAGTACATGGTAGCTACGTGATCATTGTATGATCAGCCACGTGAGCAGTGCATGATAGCCACGTGATCAGTGCATGATCAGTTTCGGGAGCACACTATGATCAGCCACTTGATCAGTGCATGATAGCCTCTTGATCACTGCATGATCTGTCACATGATCAGTGTATGATCATCCACCTGATCAGTGCATGGGCAGTCATGAGATCAGTGCATGATATAGACGTGATTAGTGCATGATCAGTCTCGTGATCAGTGCATGATAGCCACGTGACCAGTGCATGATCAGTCACCTAATGTGTGTATGGTCAGTCACGTGACCGGTATATGGTAGCTACATGATCATTGCATGATCAGCCACGTGAGTAGTGCATGATAGCCAAGTGATCAGTGCATGATCAGTCACGTGATCAGTGCATGAGCAGTCATGTGAAAAGTACATGGTAGCTGCGTGAGCATTGCATGAACAGCCACGTGAGCAGTGCATGATAGCCACGTGTTCAGTGCATGATCAGCCACGTGATCAGTGCATGATCAGTGACGTGATCAGTGTATGATCAGCCACGTGATCAGTGCATGATCAGCCACGTGATCAGTGCACGACCAGCCACGTGATCAGTGTATGACCAGCCAATTGATCAGTGCATGATAGCCACGTGATCAGTGCATGATCAGCCACGTGATCAGTGCATGATCAGCCACATAATCAGTGCATGATCAGCCACATGATCAGTGCATGATCAATTACGTGATCAGTGCATGATCAGTCACGTGACCAGTACATGGGAGCTACGTGATCATTGCATGATAAGCCATGTGAGTCGTGCATGATAGCCACGACATCAGTGCATAATCAGTCACGTAAACAGTGCATGATAAGTCACCTGATAAGTGCATGATCAATTACGTGATAGGTGCATGATCACTCACGTGACCAGTACATGGGAGCTACGTGATCATTGCAAGGTCAGCCACGTGAGCAGTGCATGATAGCCACGTGATCAGTGCATGATCAGTTTCGGGAGCAGAGTATGATCAGCCAATTGATCAGTGCATGATAGCCACGTGATCACTGCATGATCTGTCACATGATCAGTGTATGATCATCCACGTGATCAGTGCATGAGCAGTTATGTGATCAGTGCATGATATAGACGTGATTAGTGCATGATCAGTCTCGTGATCAGTGTATGATCAACCACGTGATCAGTGCACCATAGCCAGGTAATGAGTGCATGATAGCTAGATGATCAGTGCATTATCAGTCACGTGATCAGTGTATGATCAGCAAAGTAATCAGTGCATGATAGCCAACTGTTCAGTGGATGATCAGTCACGTGATGAGTGCATGGTCAGTCACGTGATCATTGCATGATCAGTCACGTGATACGTGTGTGATCAGCCACGAGATCAGTGCATGATATCCACGTGCTCAGTGCAGGATAGCCACGTGATCACTTCATGATTAGTCACATGATCTGTACATGATCAGTCATGTGACTAGTACATCGTAGGTGCGTGATCATTGCATGATCAGCCACGTGAGCAGTGCATGATAGCCACGTGATCAGTGCATGATCAGTCACATGATCAGTGTATGATAATCCAAGTTATCAGTGCATGATGAGCCACGTGATCAGTGCATGATCAGCCACGTGATCAGTGCGTGATGAGCCACGTGATCACTGCAGGATCAATTACGTGATCAGTGCATGATCAGTCAAGTGACCAGTACATGGTAGCCACGTGATCAGTGCATGATCAGTCACATGATCAGTGTATGATAATCCACGTTATCAGCGCATGATGAGCCACGTGAACTGTGCATGACAGCCACATGATCAGTGCATGATCAGTCACCTGATGGGTGTATGATCAGTCACGTGACCGGTACATGGTAGCTACATGATCATTGCACGATCCGCCACGTGAGTAGTGCATGATAGCCACGTGATCAGTGCATGATCAGTCACATGATCAGTGCATGATCAGTCACGTGAACAGTGCATGATAGCCACGAGATCATTGCATGATCAGTCACGTGATACGTGTGTGATCAGCCACGGGATCAGTGCATGATATCCACGTGATCAGTGCAGGATAGCCACGTGATCACTTCATGATTAGTCACGTGATCTGTACATGATCAGTCATGTGATACGTGTGTGATCAGCCACGTGATCAGTGCGTGATGAGCCACGTGATCAGTGCAGGATCAATTACGTGATCAGTGCCTGATCAGTCACGTGACCAGTACATGGTAGCTACGTGATCATTGCATGATAGTCACGTGATCAGTGCATGATCAGTCACGTGATACGTGTGTGATCAGCCACGTGATCAGTGCATGATATCAGTGCATGATAGCCACGTGATCAGTGCATGATATCCACGTGATCAGTGCATGATGAGCCACATGATCAGTGCATGATATCCAAGTGATCAGTGCATGATCAATCACGTGATCAGTGTATGATCAGCCACGTGAACAGTGCATGCTCAGTCACGTGATCAGGGCCTGCTGAGCTGCGTGATTACTGTCTGCTCATCTGCTTGACAATTGCCAGCTGAGCTGCACGATTCCTGCCTGTCATCTGCTTGACAATTGCCAGCTGTGCTGTGTAATTCCTGCCTGCTCAGCTGCTTGATTATTGCCAGCTGAGAAGCATGATTCCTCACAGCTGAGTTCCATGATTATTGCCTGCTGACTGTTTGATTCATGCCTACTCAGCTCTATGTTTATTGCCTCCAGAGGCACATGATCAGTGTATGATAGCAAACATGCTCAGCGCATGATCATTCACATGGTCAGCGCCATTAAGTCACGTGATCACTACATGATAGTCATGTGATCAGTCCATGCTCAGTCACGGTATCAGTGCATGATTAGCCACGTGATCAGTGCATGATAGCCACGTGATCATTGCATGATAGCCACGTGATCAGTGCATGATCAGCCAGGTGATCAGTGAATGATTGCTACGTGATCAGTTCATGATTAGTCACGTGATCTGTGCATGACCAGGCAGGTGATCAGTGTATGATCAGCCACATGATCAGTGCATGATAGCCACGTGATCACTTCATGAGTAGTCACGTGATCTCTGCATGACCAGGCACGTGATCAGTGTATGATCAGCCATGTGATCAGTGCATGATAGCCACGTGATCAGTGCATGATCAATTACGTTATCATTGAATGATCAGTCACGTGACCAGTGCATGTTAGCAACTTGATCATTGCAGGATCAGCACGTGAGCACTGCATGATAGACACGTGATCAGTGCATGATCAGCTACATGAGCAGTGTATGATCAGCCACCTGATCAGTGCATGATCAGACACGTGAACAATGTATGATCAGCCACGTGATCAGTGCATGATACCTACGTGATCAGTTCATGATTAGTCACGTGATCTGTGCATGACAGGCACGTAATCAGTGCATGATATCCACGTTATTAGTGAATTATAGCCACCTGATCAGTTCATGTTTAGTCACGTGATCTGTGCATGACCAGGCACGTGAACAGTGTATGATCCGCCAAGTGATCAGTGCATTATAGCCACGTGATCAGTGCATGATCAGCCACGTGATCAGTGCATTAACAGTCACGTGAGCAGTGCATGATAGCCACGTGGTCAGTGCATGATCAGTCACCTGATGGGTGTATGATCAGTCACGTGACCGGTACATTGTAACTACATGATCATTGCATGATCAGCCACGTGATCAGTGCATGATAGCCACGTGATCAGTGCATGATCAGTCACGTTATCAGTGCATGATCAGTCACGTGATCCGTGCATGATAGCCACGTGATCAGTGCATGATTGCCACGTGATCAGTGCATGATCAGTCACGTGATCAGTGCATGGTCAGTCACGTGATCAGTGCATGATCATCCACGTGATCAGTGCATGTGGAGTCATGTAATCAATGCATGAGAGCGCCGTGGTCAGTGCACGATCTGTCCCTTGATGAGTGTATGATCAGCCAAGTGATCAGTGCAAGATAGCTACGTGATCAGTGCATGATCAGTCACATGATCAGTGCATGATCAGCCACGTCATCAGTGCATGATAGCCACGTGAGCAGTGCATACAATTACGTGATCAGTGCATGCGCAATCACGTGATCAGTGCATGAGAGCCACGTGATCAGTGCATGATCAGTCACGTGATAGGTGTGTAATCAGCCAGGTGAACAGTGCATGCTCAGTCACGTGATCAGGGCCTGCTGAGCTGCGTGATTACTGTCTGCTCATCAGCTTGACAATTGCCAGCTAAGCAGCATGATTTCTCAGATCAGAGTTCCATGATTATTGCCTGCTGACTGATTCCTGCCTACTCAGCTCTATGTTCATTGCCTCCAGAGGCACATGATCAGTGTGTGACACCAAACATGATCAGCACATGATCAGTCACATGATCAATCCATGATAAGTCAGATGATGAGGACATGATCAATTATGTGATCAGTGCATGATCAGTCATGTGACCAGTATATGGCTGGTACGTGATCATTGCATGATCAGCCACGTGCACAGTGCATGATAGCCACGTGATCAGTGCATGATACCACGTGATCAGTGCATGATCAGTCATGTAATACGTGTGTGATCAGCCACGGGATCAGTGCATGATATCCACGTGATCAGTGCAGGATAGCCACGTGATCACTTCATGATTAGTCACGTGATCTGTACATGATCAGTCATGTGATACGTGTGTGATCAGCCACGTGATCAGTGCGTGATGAGCCACGTGATCAGTGCAGGATCAATTACGTGATCAGTGCATGATCAGTCACGTGACCAGTACATGGTAGCTACGTGATTATTGCATGATAGTCACGTGATCAGTGCATGATCAGTCACGTGATACTTGTGTGATCAGCCACGTGATCAGTGCATGATATCAGTGCATGATAGCCACGTGATCAGTGCATGATATCCACGTGATCAGTGCATGATGAGCCACGTGATCAGTGCATGATATCCAAGTGATCAGTGCATGATCAATCACGTGATCAGTGTATGATCAGCCACGTGAACAGTGCATGATCAGTCACATGATCAGTGCATGATCAGTCACGTGAACAGTGCATGATAGCCACGAGATCATTGCATGATCAGTCACGTGATACGTGTGTGATCAGCCACGGGATCAGTGCATGATATCCACGTGATCAGTGCAGGATAGCCACGTGATCACTTCATGATTAGTCACGTGATCTGTACATGATCAGTCATGTGATACGTGTGTGATCAGCCACGTGATCAGTGCGTGATGAGCCACGTGATCAGTGCAGGATCAATTACGTGATCAGTGCCTGATCAGTCACGTGACCAGTACATGGTAGCTACGTGATCATTGCATGATAGTCACGTGATCAGTGCATGATCAGTCACGTGATACGTGTGTGATCAGCCACGTGATCAGTGCATGATATCAGTGCATGATAGCCACGTGATCAGTGCATGATATCCACGTGATCAGTGCATGATGAGCCACATGATCAGTGCATGATATCCAAGTGATCAGTGCATGATCAATCACGTGATCAGTGTATGATCAGCCACGTGAACAGTGCATGCTCAGTCACGTGATCAGGGCCTGCTGAGCTGCGTGATTACTGTCTGCTCATCTGCTTGACAATTGCCAGCTGAGCTGCACGATTCCTGCCTGTCATCTGCTTGACAATTGCCAGCTGTGCTGTGTAATTCCTGCCTGCTCAGCTGCTTGATTATTGCCAGCTGAGAAGCATGATTCCTCACAGCTGAGTTCCATGATTATTGCCTGCTGACTGTTTGATTCATGCCTACTCAGCTCTATGTTTATTGCCTCCAGAGGCACATGATCAGTGTATGATAGCAAACATGCTCAGCGCATGATCATTCACATGGTCAGCGCCATTAAGTCACGTGATCACTACATGATAGTCATGTGATCAGTCCATGCTCAGTCACGGTATCAGTGCATGATTAGCCACGTGATCAGTGCATGATAGCCACGTGATCATTGCATGATAGCCACGTGATCAGTGCATGATCAGCCAGGTGATCAGTGAATGATTGCTACGTGATCAGTTCATGATTAGTCACGTGATCTGTGCATGACCAGGCAGGTGATCAGTGTATGATCAGCCACATGATCAGTGCATGATAGCCACGTGATCACTTCATGAGTAGTCACGTGATCTCTGCATGACCAGGCACGTGATCAGTGTATGATCAGCCATGTGATCAGTGCATGATAGCCACGTGATCAGTGCATGATCAATTACGTTATCATTGAATGATCAGTCACGTGACCAGTGCATGTTAGCAACTTGATCATTGCAGGATCAGCACGTGAGCACTGCATGATAGACACGTGATCAGTGCATGATCAGCTACATGAGCAGTGTATGATCAGCCACCTGATCAGTGCATGATCAGACACGTGAACAATGTATGATCAGCCACGTGATCAGTGCATGATACCTACGTGATCAGTTCATGATTAGTCACGTGATCTGTGCATGACAGGCACGTAATCAGTGCATGATATCCACGTTATTAGTGAATTATAGCCACCTGATCAGTTCATGTTTAGTCACGTGATCTGTGCATGACCAGGCACGTGAACAGTGTATGATCCGCCAAGTGATCAGTGCATTATAGCCACGTGATCAGTGCATGATCAGCCACGTGATCAGTGCATTAACAGTCACGTGAGCAGTGCATGATAGCCACGTGGTCAGTGCATGATCAGTCACCTGATGGGTGTATGATCAGTCACGTGACCGGTACATTGTAACTACATGATCATTGCATGATCAGCCACGTGATCAGTGCATGATAGCCACGTGATCAGTGCATGATCAGTCACGTTATCAGTGCATGATCAGTCACGTGATCCGTGCATGATAGCCACGTGATCAGTGCATGATTGCCACGTGATCAGTGCATGATCAGTCACGTGATCAGTGCATGGTCAGTCACGTGATCAGTGCATGATCATCCACGTGATCAGTGCATGTGGAGTCATGTAATCAATGCATGAGAGCGCCGTGGTCAGTGCACGATCTGTCCCTTGATGAGTGTATGATCAGCCAAGTGATCAGTGCAAGATAGCTACGTGATCAGTGCATGATCAGTCACATGATCAGTGCATGATCAGCCACGTCATCAGTGCATGATAGCCACGTGAGCAGTGCATACAATTACGTGATCAGTGCATGCGCAATCACGTGATCAGTGCATGAGAGCCACGTGATCAGTGCATGATCAGTCACGTGATAGGTGTGTAATCAGCCAGGTGAACAGTGCATGCTCAGTCACGTGATCAGGGCCTGCTGAGCTGCGTGATTACTGTCTGCTCATCAGCTTGACAATTGCCAGCTGAGCTGCGTAATTCCTGCCTGCTCATCTACTTGATTATTGCCAGCTGAGCAGCATGATTTCTCAGATCGGAGTTCCATGATTATTGCCTGCTGACTGATTCCTGCCTACTCAGCTCTATGTTCATTGCCTCCAGAGGCACATGATCAGTGTGTGACACCAAACATGATCAGCACATGATCAGTCACATGATCAATCCATGATAAGTCAGATGATGAGGACATGATCAATTATGTGATCAGTGCATGATCAGTCATGTGACCAGTATATGGCTGGTACATGATCATTGCATGATCAGCCACGTGCACAGTGCATGATAGCCACGTGATCAGTGCATGATACCACGTGATCAGTGCATGATCAGTCATGTAATACGTGTGTGATCAGCCACGGGATCAGTGCATGATATCCACGTGATCAGTGCAGGATAGCCACGTGATCACTTCATGATTAGTCACGTGATCTGTACATGATCAGTCATGTGATACGTGTGTGATCAGCCACGTGATCAGTGCGTGATGAGCCACGTGATCAGTGCAGGATCAATTACGTGATCAGTGCATGATCAGTCACGTGACCAGTACATGGTAGCTACGTGATCATTGCATGATAGTCACGTGATCAGTGCATGATCAGTCACGTGATACGTGTGTGATCAGCCACGTGATCAGTGCATGATATCAGTGCATGATAGCCACGTGATCAGTTCATGATATCCACGTGATCAGTGCATGATATCCAAGTGATCAGTGCATGAACAATCACGTGATCAGTGTATGATCAGCCACGTGAACAGTGCATGCTCAGTCACGTGATCAGGGCCTGCTGAGCTGCGTGATTACTGTCTGCTCATCTGCTTGACAATTGCCAGCTGAGCTGCACGATTCCTGCCTGTCATCTGCTTGACAATTGCCAGCTGTACTGCGTAATTCCTGCCTGTTCAGCTCCTTAATTATTGCCAGCTGAGCAGCTTGATTCCTCACAGCTGAGTTCCATGATTATTGCCTGCTGACTGTTTGATTCATGCCTACTCAGCTCTTTGTTTATTGCCTCCAGAGACACATGATCAGTGTATGATAGCAAACATGATCAGCGCATGATCAGTCACATGATCAGCGCCATTAAGTCAGGTGATCACTACATGATAGTCATGTGATCAGTCCATGCTCAGTCACGGTATCAGTGCATGATCAGCCACGTGATCAGTGCATGATAGCCACGTGATCATTGCATGATTAGTCACGTGATCTGTGCATGACCAGGCAGGTGATCAGTGTATGATCAGCCACGTGAACAGTGAAAGACAGCCACGTGATCAGTGCATGATCAGTCACCTGATGGGTGTATGATCAGTCACGTGACCGGTACATGGTAGCTACATGCTCATTGCATGATCCGCCACGTGAGTAGTGCATGATAGCCACGTGATCAGTGCATGATCAGTCACATGATCAGTGCATGACCAGTCATGTGACCAGTACATGGTAGCTATGGGATCATTGCATGATCAGCCACGTGAGCCGTGTATGATAGCCACGAGATCAGTGCATGATCAGTCACGTGATCAGTGCATGATCAGTCACGTGAACAGTGCATGTTACGTCACCTGATCAGTGCATGATCAATTACGTGATCAGTGCATGATCACTCACGTGACCAGTACATGGTAGCTACGTGATCATTGTATGATCAGCCACGTGAGCAGTGCATGATAGCCACGTGATCAGTGCATGATCAGTTTGGGGAGCACACTATGATCAGCCACTTGATCAGTGCATGATAGCCTCGTGATCACTGCATGATCGGTCACATGATCAGTGTATGATCATCCACCTGATCAGTGCATGGGCAGTCATGAGATCAGTGCATGATATAGACGTGATTAGTGCATGATCAGTCTCGTGATCAGTGCATGATAGCCACGTGACCAGTGCATGATCAGTCACCTAATGGGTGTATGGTCAGTCACGTGACCGGTATATGGTAGCTACATGATCATTGCATGATCAGCCACGTGAGTAGTGCATGATAGCCAAGTGATCAGTGCATGATCAGTCACGTGATCAGTGCATGAGCAGTCATGTGAAAAGTACATGGTAGCTGCGTGAGCATTGCATGAACAGCCACGTGAGCAGTGCATGATAGGCATGTGTTCAGTGCATGATCAGTGACGTGATCAGTGTATGATCAGCCACGTGATCAGTGCATGATCAGTCACGTGATACATGTTTGATCAGCCACGTGATCAGTGCATGATCAGCCACGTGATCAGTGCATGATAGCCACGTGATCAGTGCATTAACAGCCACGTGATCAGTGCATGATAGCCACGTGATCAGTGCATGATCAGTCACGTTATCAGTGCATGATCAGTCACGTGATCCGTGCATGATAGCCACGTGATCAGTGCATGATTGCCACGTGATCAGTGCATGATCAGTCACGTGATCAGTGCATGGTCAGTCACGTAATCAGTGCATGATCATCCACGTGATCAGTGCATGTGAAGTCATGTAATCAATGCATGAGAGCGCCGTGGTCAGTGCACGATCTGTCCCTTGATGAGTGTATGATCAGCCAAGTGATCAGTGCAAGATAGCTACGTGATCAGTGCATGATCAGTCACATGATCAGTGCATGATCAGCCACGTCATCAGTGCATGATAGCCACGTGAGCAGTGCATACAATTACGTGATCAGTGCATGCGCAATCACGTGATCAGTGCATGAGAGCCACGTGATCAGTGCATGATCAGTCACGTGATAGGTGTGTAATCAGCCACGTGAACAGTGCATGCTCAGTCACGTGATCAGGGCCTGCTGAGCTGCGTGATTACTGTCTGCTCATCAGCTTGACAATTGCCAGCTGAGCTGCGTAATTCCTGCCTGCTCATCTACTTGATTATTGCCAGCTGAGCAGCATGATTTCTCAGATCGGAGTTCCATGATTATTGCCTGCTGACTGATTCCTGCCTACTCAGCTCTGTGTTCATTGCCTCCAGAGGCACATGATCAGTGTGTGACACCAAACATGATCAGCACATGATCAGTCACATGATCAATCCATGATAAGTCAGATGATGAGGACATGATCAATTATGTGATCAGTGCATGATCAGTCATGTGACCAGTATATGGCTGGTACGTGATCATTGCATGATCAGCCACGTGCACAGTGCATGATAGCCACGTGATCAGTGCATGATACCACGTGATCAGTGCATGATCAGTCATGTAATACGTTTGTGATCAGCCACGGGATCAGTGCATGATATCCACGTGATCAGTGCAGGATAGCCACGTGATCACTTCATGATTAGTCACGTGATCTGTACATGATCAGTCATGTGATACGTGTGTGATCAGCCACGTGATCAGTGCGTGATGAGCCACGTGATCAGTGCAGGATCAATTACGTGATCAGTGCCTGATCAGTCACGTGACCAGTACATGGTAGCTACGTGATCATTGCATGATAGTCACGTGATCAGTGCATGATCAGTCACGTGATACGTGTGTGATCAGCCACGTGATCAGTGCATGATATCAGTGCATGATAGCCACGTGATCAGTGCATGATATCCACGTGATCAGTGCATGATGAGCCACGTGATCAGTGCATGATATCCAAGTGATCAGTGCATGATCAATCACGTGATCAGTGTATGATCAGCCACGTGAACAGTGCATGCTCAGTCACGTGATCAGGGCCTGCTGAGCTGCGTGATTACTGTCTGCTCATCTGCTTGACAATTGCCAGCTGAGCTGCACGATTCCTGTCTGTCATCTGCTTGACAATTGCCAGCTGTGCTGTGTAATTCCTGCCTGCTCAGCTGCTTGATTATTGCCAGCTGAGAAGCATGATTCCTCACAGCTGAGTTCCATGATTATTGCCTGCTGACTGTTTGATTCATGCCTACTCAGCTCTATGTTTATTGCCTCCAGAGGCACATGATCAGTGTATGATAGCAAACATGCTCAGCGCATGATCATTCACATGGTCAGCGCCATTAAGTCACGTGATCACTACATGATAGTCATGTGATCAGTCCATGCTCAGTCACGGTATCAGTGCATGATTAGCCACGTGATCAGTGCATGATAGCCACGTGATCATTGCATGATAGCCACGTGATCAGTGCATGATCAGCCAGGTGATCAGTGAATGATTGCTACGTGATCAGTTCATGATTAGTCACGTGATCTGTGCATGACCAGGCAGGTGATCAGTGTATGATCAGCCACATGATCAGTGCATGATAGCCACGTGATCACTTCATGAGTAGTCACGTGATCTCTGCATGACCAGGCACGTGATCAGTGTATGATCAGCCATGTGATCAGTGCATGATAGCCACGTGATCAGTGCATGATCAATTACGTTATCATTGAATGATCAGTCACGTGACCAGTGCATGTTAGCAACTTGATCATTGCAGGATCAGCACGTGAGCACTGCATGATAGACACGTGATCAGTGCATGATCAGCTACATGAGCAGTGTATGATCAGCCACCTGATCAGTGCATGATCAGACACGTGAACAATGTATGATCAGCCACGTGATCAGTGCATGATACCTACGTGATCAGTTCATGATTAGTCACGTGATCTGTGCATGACAGGCACGTAATCAGTGCATGATATCCACGTTATTAGTGAATTATAGCCACCTGATCAGTTCATGTTTAGTCACGTGATCTGTGCATGACCAGGCACGTGAACAGTGTATGATCCGCCAAGTGATCAGTGCATTATAGCCACGTGATCAGTGCATGATCAGCCACGTGATCAGTGTATTAACAGTCACGTGAGCAGTGCATGATAGCCACGTGGTCAGTGCATGATCAGTCACCTGATGGGTGTATGATCAGTCACGTGACCGGTACATTGTAACTACATGATCATTGCATGATCAGCCACGTGATCAGTGCATGATAGCCACGTGATCAGTGCATGATCAGTCACGTTATCAGTGCATGATCAGTCACGTGATCCGTGCATGATAGCCACGTGATCAGTGCATGATCAGTCACGTTATCAGTGCATGATCAGTCACGTGATCCGTGCATGATAGCCACGTGATCAGTGCATGATTGCCACGTGATCAGTGCATGATCAGTCACGTGATCAGTGCATGGTCAGTCACGTGATCAGTGCATGATCATCCACGTGATCAGTGCATGTGGAGTCATGTAATCAATGCATGAGAGCGCCGTGGTCAGTGTACGATCTGTCCCTTGATGAGTGTATGATCAGCCTAGTGATCAGTGCAAGATAGCTACGTGATCAGTGCATGATCAGTCACATGATCAGTGCATGATCAGCCACGTCATCAGTGCATGATAGCCACGTGAGCAGTGCATACAATTACGTGATCAGTGCATGCGCAATCACGTGATCAGTGCATGAGAGCCACGTGATCAGTGCATGATCAGTCACGTGATAGGTGTGTAATCAGCCAGGTGAACAGTGCATGCTCAGTCACGTGATCAGGGCCTGCTGAGCTGCGTGATTACTGTCTGCTCATCAGCTTGACAATTGCCAGCTGAGCAGCATGATTTCTCAGATCAGAGTTCCATGATTATTGCCTGCTGACTGATTCCTGCCTACTCAGCTCTATGTTCATTGCCTCCAGAGGCACATGATCAGTGTGTGACACCAAACATGATCAGCACATGATCAGTCACATGATCAATCCATGATAAGTCAGATGATGAGGACATGATCAATTATGTGATCAGTGCATGATCAGTCATGTGACCAGTATATGGCTGGTACGTGATCATTGCATGATCAGCCACGTGCACAGTGCATGATAGCCACGTGATCAGTGCATGATACCACGTGATCAGTGCATGATCAGTCATGTAATACGTGTGTGATCAGCCACGGGATCAGTGCATGATATCCACGTGATCAGTGCAGGATAGCCACGTGATCACTTCATGATTAGTCACGTGATCTGTACATGATCAGTCATGTGATACGTGTGTGATCAGCCACGTGATCAGTGCGTGATGAGCCACGTGATCAGTGCAGGATCAATTACGTGATCAGTGCATGATCAGTCAGGTGATACTTGTGTGATCAGCCACGTGATCAGTGCATGATATCAGTGCATGATAGCCACGTGATCAGTGCATGATATCCACGTGATCAGTGCATGATGATCCACGTGATCAGTGCATGATATCCAAGTGATCAGTGCATGATCAATAACGTGATCAGTGTATGATCAGCCACGTGAACATTGCATGCTCAGTCACGTGATCAGGGCCTGCTGAGCTGCGTGATTACCGTCTGCTCATCTGCTTGACAATTGCCAGCTGAGCTGCACGATTCCTGCCTGTCATCTGCTTGACAATTGCCAGCTGTGCCGTGTAATTCCTGCCTGCTCAGCTACTTGATTATTGCCAGCTGAGAAGCATTATTCCTCACAGCTGAGTTCCATGATTATTGCCTGCTGACTGTTTGATTCATGCCTACTCAGCTCTATGTATATTGCCTCCAGAGGCACATGATCAGTGTATGATAGCAAACATGCTCAGCGCATGATCATTCACATGGTCAGCGCCATTAAGTCACGTGATCACTACATGATAGTCATGTGATCAGTCCATGCTCAGTCACGGTATCAGTGCATGATTAGCCACGTGATCAGTGCATGATAGCCACGTGATCATTGCATGATAGCCACGTGATCAGTGCATGATCAGCCAGGTGATCAGTGAATGATTGCTACGTGATCAGTTCATGATTAGTCACGTGATCTGTGCATGACCAGGCAGGTGATCAGTGTATGATCAGCCACATGATCAGTGCATGATAGCCACGTGATCACTTCATGAGTAGTCACGTGATCTCTGCATGACCAGGCACATGATCAGTGTATGATCAGCCATGTGATCAGTGCATGATAGCCACGTGATCAGTGCATGATCAATTACGTTATCATTGAATGATCAGTCACGTGACCAGTGCATGTTAGCAACTTGATCATTGCAGGATCAGCCACGTGAGCACTGCATGATAGACACGTGATCAGTGCATGATCAGCTACATGAGCAGTGTATAATCAGCCACGTGATCAGTGCATGATCAGACACGTGAACAATGTATGACCAGCCACGTGATCAGTGCATGATACCTACGTGATCAGTTCATGATTAGTCACGTGATCTGTGCATGACAGGCACGTAATCAGTGCATGATATCCACGTGATTAGTGAATTATAGCCACCTGATCAGTTCATGTTTAGTCACGTGATCTGTGCATGACCAGGCACGTGAACAGTATATGATCCGCCAAGTGATCAGTGCATTATAGCCAGGTGATCAGTGCATGATCAGCCACGTGATCAGTGCATTAACAGTCACGTGAGCAGTGCATGATAGCCACGTGGTCAGTGCATGATCAGTCACCTGATGGGTGTATGATCAGTCATGTGACCGATACATTGTAACTACATGATCATTGCATGATCAGCCACGTGATCAGTGCATGATAGCCACGTGATCAGTGAATGATTAGTCAAGTTATCAGTGCATGATCAGTCACGTGATCCGTGCAAGATAGCCACGTGATCAGTGCATGATTGCCACGTGATCAGTGCATGATCAGTCACGTGATCAGTGCATGGTCAGTCACGTAATCAGTGCATGATCATCCACGTGATCAGTGCATGTGGAGTCATGTAATCAATGCATGAGAGCGCCGTGGTCAGTGCACGATCTGTCCCTTGATGAGTGTATGATCAGCCAAGTGATCAGTGCAAGATAGCTACGTGATCAGTGCATGATCAGTCACATGATCAGTGCATGATCAGCCACGTCATCAGTGCATGATAGCCACGTGAGCAGTGCATACAATTACGTGATCAGTGCATGCGCAATCACGTGATCAGTGCATGAGAGCCACGTGATCAGTGCATGATCAGTCACGTGATAGGTGTGTAATCAGCCACGTGAACAGTGCATGCTCAGTCACGTGATCAGGGCCTGCTGAGCTGCGTGATTACTGTCTGCTCATCAGCTTGACAATTGCCAGCTGAGCTGCGTAATTCCTGCCTGCTCATCTACTTGATTATTGCCAGCTGAGCAGCATGATTTCTCAGATCGGAGTTCCATGATTATTGCCTGCTGACTGATTCCTGCCTACTCAGCTCTATGTTCATTGCCTCCAGAGGCACATGATCAGTGTGTGACACCAAACATGATCAGCACATGATCAGTCACATGATCAATCCATGATAAGTCAGATGATGAGGACATGATCAATTATGTGATCAGTGCATGATCAGTCATGTGACCAGTATATGGCTGGTACGTGATCATTGCATGATCAGCCACGTGCACAGTGCATGTTAGCCACGTGATCAGTGCATGATACCACGTGATCAGTGCATGATCAGTCAGGTAATACGTGTGTGATCAGCCACGGGATCAGTGCCTGATATCCACGTGATCAGTGCAGGATAGCCACGTGATCACTTCATGATTAGTCACGTGATCTGTACATGATCAGTCATGTGATACGTGTGTGATCAGCCACGTGATCAGTGCGTGATGAGCCACGTGATCATTGCAGGATCAATTACGTGATCAGTGCATGATCAGTCACGTGACCAGTACATGGTAGCTACGTGATCATTGCATGATAGTCACGTGATCAGTGCATGATCAGTCACGTGATACGTGTGTGATCAGCCACGTGATCAGTGCATGATATCAGTGCATGATAGCCACGTGATCAGTTCATGATATCCACGTGATCAGTGCATGATGAGCCACGTGATCAGTGCATGATATCCATGTGATCAGTGCATGATCAATCACGTGATCAGTGTATGATCAGCCACGTGAACAGTGCATGCTCAGTCACGTGATCAGGGCCTGCTGAGCTGCGTGATTACTGTCTGCTCATCTGCTTGACAATTGCCAGCTGAGCTGCACGATTCCTGCCTGTCATCTGCTTGACAATTGCCAGCTGTACTGCGTAATTCCTGCCTGTTCAGCTCCTTAATTATTGCCAGCTGAGCAGCTTGATTCCTCACAGCTGAGTTCCATGATTATTGCCTGCTGACTGTTTGATTCGTGCCTACTCAGCTCTTTGTTTATTGCCTCCAGAGACACATGATCAGTGTATGATAGCAAACATGATCAGCGCATGATCAGTCACATGATCAGCGCCATTAAGTCAGGTGATCACTACATGATAGTCATGTGATCATTCCATGCTCAGTCACGGTATCAGTGCATGATCAGCCACGTGATCAGTGCATGATAGCCACGTGATCATTGCATGATTAGTCACGTGATCTGTGCATGACCAGGCAGGTGATCAGTGTATGATCAGCCACGTGAACTGTGAAAGACAGCCACGTGATCAGTGCATGATCAGTCACCTGATGGGTGTATCATCAGTCACGTGACCGGTACATGGTAGCTTCATGCTCATTGCACGATCCGCCACGTGAGTAGTGCATGATAGCCACGTGATCAGTGCATGATCAGTCACATGATCAGTGCATGACCAGTCATGTGACCAGTACATGGTAGCTATGGGATCATTGCATGATCAGCCACGTGAGCCGTGCATGATAGCCACGAGATCAGTGCATGATCAGTCACGTGATCAGTGCATGATCAGTCACGTGAACAGTGCATGTTACGTCACCTGATCAGTGCATGATCAATTACGTGATCAGTGCATGATCACTCACGTGACCAGTACATGGTAGCTACGTGATCATTGTATGATCAGCCACGTGAGCAGTGCATGATAGCCACGTGATCAGTGCATGATCAGTTTGGGGAGCACACTATGATCAGCCACTTGATCAGTGCATGATAGCCTCGTGATCACTGCATGATCTGTCACATGATCAGTGTATGATCATCCACCTGATCAGTGCATGGGCAGTCATGAGATCAGTGCATGATATAGACGTGATTAGTGCATGATCAGTCTCGTGATCAGTGCATGATAGCCACGTGACCAGTGCATGATCAGTCACCTAATGGGTGTATGGTCAGTCACGTGACCGGTATATGGTAGCTACATGATCATTGCATGATCAGCCACGTGAGTAGTGCATGATAGCCAAGTGATCAGTGCATGATCAGTCACGTGATCAGTGCATGAGCAGTCATGTGAAAAGTACATGGTAGCTGCGTGAGCATTGCATGAACAGCCACGTGAGCAGTGCATGATAGCCACGTGTTCAGTGCATGATCAGCCATGTGATCAGTGCATGATCAGTGACGTGATCAGTGTATGATCAGCCACGTGATCAGTGCATGATCAGCCACGTGATCAGTGCACGACCAGGCACGTGATCAGTGTATGACCAGCCAATTGATCAGTGCATGATAGCCACGTGATCAGTGCATGATCAGCCACGTGATCAGTGCATGATCAGTCACGTGATACATGTTTGATCAGCCACATGATCAGTGCATGATAAGCCACGTGATCAGTGCATGATAGCCACGTGATCAGTGCATGATAGCCACGTGATCAGTGCATGATCAGTCATGTGATACGAGTGTGATCAGCCACGTGATCAGTGCATAATATCCACGTGATCAGTGCATGACAGCCACGTGATCATTGCATGGAAGCCACGTGATGAGTGCATGATCAGTCACGTGATACATGTGTGATCAGCCACGTGATCAGTGCATGATGAGCCACGTGATCAGTGCAGGATCAATTACGTGATCAGTGCATGATCAGTCACGTGACCAGTACATGGTTGCTACGTGATCGTTGCATAATCAGCCACGGGAACAGAGCATGATAGCCACGTGGTCAGTGCATGATCAGTCACGTGATCAGTACATGATCAGTCACGTGAACAGTGCATGATCATTTACGTGATCTTTGCATGATCAGTCACGTAACCAGTATATGGTTGCTACGTGATCATTCCATGACGAGGCACGTGAGCAGTGCATGATAGCCACGTGATATGTGCATGAGTTATGTGAGCAGAGTATGATCAGCCCCGTGATCAGTGCATGATCATTTACGTGAGCAGTGTATGATCAGCCACGTGATCAGTGCATGGTCAGACACGTGAACAGTGTATGATCAGCCACGAGATCAGTGCATGATATCCAAGTGATCAGTGCATGATCATCACGTGTTCAGTGTATGATCAGCCACGTGAACAGTGCATGATCTGTCACAAGATTAGTGTATGATCATCCACGTGATCAGTGCACGGACAGTCATGTGATCAGTGCATGATATAGACGTTAACAGTGCATGATCAGTCTCGTGATCAGTGCATGATAGCCACGTGATCAGTGCATGATCAGTCACCTGATGGGTGTATGATCATTCACGTGACCTGTACATGGTAGCTACATGATCATTGCATGATCAGCCACGTGAGTAGTTCATGATAGCCACGTGATCACTGCATGATCAGTCACGTGATCAGTGCATGATCAGTCATGTGACCAGTACATGGTAGCTGCGTGATCATGGCATGATCAGCCACGTGAGCAGTGCATGATAGCCACGTGATCAGTGCATGATCAGACACGAGATCAGTGCAAGATCAGTCACGTGATCAGTGCATGATCAGCCACGTGATAAGTGCATGACAAGACACGTGATCAGTGTATGTCCAGCCAAGTGATCAGTGCATGATAGCCACGTGATCAGTGCATGAGAGCCACGTGATCAGTGCATGATCAGTCACGTGATACATGTTTGATCAGCCACGTGATCAGTGCATGATGAGCCACGTGATCAGTGAAGGATCAATTACGTTATCAGTGCATGATCAGTCACGTGACCTGTACATGGTTGCTACGTGATCGTTGCATGATCAGCCACGTGAGCAGAGCATGATAGCCACGTGGTCAGTGCAGGATCAGTCACGTGATCAGTACATGATCAGTCACGTGAACCGTGCATGATCATTTACGTGATCTTTGCATGATCAGTCACGTTACCAGTATATGGTTGCTATGTGAACATTCCATGACAAGACACGTGAGCAGTGCATGATAGCCACGTGATGTGTGCATGAGTTACGTGAGCAGAGTATGATCAGCCACGTGATCAGTGCATGAGTGCCACGTGATCAGTGCATGATATGTCACGTGACAGGTGTGTGATCAGCCACGTGGACAGTGCATGTTCAGCCACGTGATCAGTGCATGATAGCCACGTGATCAGTGCATGATCAGTTAAGTGAGCAGTGTATGATCAGCCACGTGATCAGTGCATGGTCAGACACGTGAACAGTGTATGATCAGCCACGTGATCAGTGCATGATATCCAAGTGATCAGTGCATGATCATCACGTGATCAGTGTATGATCAGCCACGTGAACAGTGCATGCTCAGTCACGTCATCTGGGCCTGCTGAGCTGCGTGATTACTGTCTGCTCATCTGCTTGACAATTGCCAGCTGAGCTGCACGATTCCTGCCTGTCATCTGCTTGACAATTGGCAGCTGTGCTGTGTAATTCCTGCCTGCTCAGCTGCTTAATTATTGCCAGCTGAACAGCATGATTCCTCACACCTGTGTTCCATGATTATTGCCTGCTGACTGTTTGATTCGTGCCTACTCAGCTCTTTGTTTATTGCCTCCAGAGGCACATGATCACTGTATGATAGCAAACATGATCAGCGCATGATCAGTCTCATGATCAGCGCCATTAAGTCACGTGATCACTACATGATAGGCATGTGATCAGTCCATGTTCAGTCACGGTATCAGTGCATGATCAGCCACGTGATCAGTGCATGATCTGTCACAAGATTAGTGTATGATCATCCACGTGATCAGTGCACGGGCAGTCATGTGATCAGTGCATGATATAGACGTGAACAGTGCATGATCAGTCTCGTGATCAGTGCATGATAGCCACGTGATCAGTGCATAATCAGTCACCTGATGGGTGTATGATCATTCACGTGACCTGAACATGGTAGCTACAATGTCATTGCATGATCATCCACGTGAGTAGTTCATGATAGCCACGTGATCACTGCATGATCAGTCACGTGATCAGTGCCTGATCAGTCATGTGACCAGTACATGGTAGCTGCGTGATCATGGCATGATCAGCCACGTGAGCAGTGCATAATAGCCACGTGATCAGTGCATGATCAGACACGAGATCAGTGCATGATCAGTCACGTGATCAGTGCATGATCAGCCACGTGATCAGTGCATGACCAGGCACGTGATCAGTGTATGTCCAGCCAAGTAATCAGTGGATGATAGCCACGTGATCAGTGCATGATCAGTCACGTGATCAGTGCATGATCAGTTATGTGATCAGTGTATGATCAGCCACGTGATCAGTGCATGATCAGCCACATGATCAGTGCATGATCAATTACGTGATCAGTGCATGATCAGTCACGTGACCAGTACATGGTAGCTACGTGATCATTGCCTGATCAGCCACATGATCAGTGCATGATAGCCACGTGATCAGTGCATGATCAGTCATGTGATACGTGTGTGATCAGCCACGTGATCAGGGCATGATATCCACGTGATCAGTGCATGACAGCCACGTGATTAGTGCATGAGAGCCACGTGATCAGTGCATGATCAGTCACGTGATACATGTGTGATCAGCCACGTGATCAGTGCATGATGAGCCACGTGATCAGTGCAGCATCAATTACGTGATCAGTGCATGATCAGTCACGTGACCAGTACATGGTTGCTACGTGAGCTTTGCATGATCAGCCACATGAGCAGAGCATGATAGCCACGTGGTCAGTGCATGATCAGTCACGTGATGAGTACATGATCAGTCACGTGAACAGTGCATGATCACTTACGTGATCTTTGCATGATCAGTCACATTACCAGTATATGGTTGCTACGTGATCATTCCGTGACGAGCCACGTGAGCAGTGCATGATAGCGACGTGATGTGTGCATGAGATACGTGAGCAGAGTATGACCAGCCACGTGATCAGTGCATGAGTGCCACGTGATCAGTGCATGATATGTCACGTGACAGGTGTGTGATCAGCCACGTGAACAGTGCATGTTCAGCCACGTGATCAGTGCATGATAGGTACGTGATCAGTGCATGATCAGTTACGTGAGCAGTGTATGATCAGCCACGTGATCAGTGCATGGTCAGACATGTGAACAGTGTATGATCAGCCACGTGATCAGTGCATGATATCCAAGTGATCAGTGCATGATCATCACGTGATCAGTGTATGATCAGCCACGTGAACAGTGCATGCTCAGTCACGTGATCTGGGCCTGCTGAGCTGCGTGATTACTGTCTGCTCATCTGCTTGACAATTGCCAGCTGAGCTGCACGATTCCTGCCTGTCATCTGCTTGACAATTGGCAGCTGTGCTGTGTAATTCCTGCCTGCTCAGCTGCTTAATTATTGCCAGCTGAACAGCATGATTCCTCACACCTGTGTTCCATGATTATTGCCTGCTGACTGTTTGATTCGTGCCTACTCAGCTCTTTGTTTATTGCCTCCAGAGGCACATGATCACTGTATGATAGCAAACATGATCAGCGCATGATCAGTCTCATGATCAGCGCCATTAAGTCACGTGATCACTACATGATAGTCATGTGATCAGTCCATGCTCAGTCACGGTATCAGTGCATGATCAGCCACGTGATCAGTGCATGATCTGTCACAAGATTAGTGTATGATCATCCACGTGATCAGTGCACGGGCAGTCATGTGATCAGTGCATGATATAGACGTGAACAGTGCATGATCAGTCTCGTGATCAGTGCATGATAGCCACGTGATCAGTGCATAATCAGTCACCTGATGGGTGTATGATCATTCACGTGACCTGAACATGGTAGCTACAATGTCATTGCATGATCATCCACGTGAGTAGTTCATGATAGCCACGTGATCACTGCATGATCAGTCACGTGATCAGTGCCTGATCAGTCATGTGACCAGTACATGGTAGCTGCGTGATCATGGCATGATCAGCCACGTGAGCAGTGCATAATAGCCACGTGATCAGTGCATGATCAGACACGAGATCAGTGCATGATCAGTCACGTGATCAGTGCATGATCAGCCACGTGATCAGTGCATGACCAGGCACGTGATCAGTGTATGTCCAGCCAAGTAATCAGTGGATGATAGCCACGTGATCAGTGCATGATCAGTCACGTGATCAGTGCATGATCAGTTATGTGATCAGTGTATGATCAGCCACGTGATCAGTGCATGATCAGCCACATGATCAGTGCATGATCAATTACGTGATCAGTGCATGATCAGTCACGTGACCAGTACATGGTAGCTACGTGATCATTGCCTGATCAGCCACATGATCAGTGCATGATAGCCACGTGATCAGTGCATGATCAGTCATGTGATACGTGTGTGATCAGCCACGTGATCAGGGCATGATATCCACGTGATCAGTGCATGACAGCCACGTGATTAGTGCATGAGAGCCACGTGATCAGTGCATGATCAGTCACGTGATACATGTGTGATCAGCCACGTGATCAGTGCATGATGAGCCACGTGATCAGTGCAGCATCAATTACGTGATCAGTGCATGATCAGTCACGTGACCAGTACATGGTTGCTACGTGAGCTTTGCATGATCAGCCACATGATCAGAGCATGATAGCCACGTGGTCAGTGCATGATCAGTCACGTGATGAGTACATGATCAGTCACGTGAACAGTGCATGATCACTTACGTGATCTTTGCATGATCAGTCACATTACCAGTATATGGTTGCTACGTGATCATTCCGTGACGAGCCACGTGAGCAGTGCATGATAGCGACGTGATGTGTGCATGAGATACGTGAGCAGAGTATGACCAGCCACGTGATCAGTGCATGAGTGCCACGTGATCAGTGCATGATATGTCACGTGACAGGTGTGTGATCAGCCACGTGAACAGTGCATGTTCAGCCACGTGATCAGTGCATGATAGGTACGTGATCAGTGCATGATCAGTTACGTGAGCAGTGTATGATCAGCCACGTGATCAGTGCATGGTCAGACATGTGAACAGTGTATGATCAGCCACGTGATCAGTGCATGATATCCAAGTGATCAGTGCATGATCATCACGTGATCAGTGTATGATCAGCCACGTGAACAGTGCATGCTCAGTCACGTGATCTGGGCCTGCTGAGCTGCGTGATTACTGTCTGCTCATCTGCTTGACAATTGCCAGCTGAGCTGCACGATTCCTGTCTGTCATCTGCTTGACAATTGCCAGCTGTGCTGCGTAATTCCTGCCTGCTCAGCTGCTTGATTATTGCCAGCTGAGCAGCATGATTCCTTACACCTGTGTTCCATGATTATTGCCTGCTGACTGTTTGATTCGTGCCTACTCAGCTCTTTGTTTATTGCCTCCAGAGGCACATGATCAGTGTATGATAACAAACATGATCAGCGCATGATCAGTCACATGATCAGCGCCATTAAGTCACGTGATCACTACATGATAGTCATGTGATCAGTCCATGCTCAGTCACGGTATCAGTGCATGATCAGCCACGTGATCAGTGCATGATCTGTCACAAGATTAGTGTATGATCATCCACGTGATCAGTGCACGGGCAGTCATGTGATCAGTGCATGATATAGACGTGAACAGTGCATGATCAGTCTCGTGATCAGTGCATGATAGCCACGTGATCAGTGCATGATCAGTCACCTGATGGGTGTATGATCATTCACGTGACCTATACATGGTAGCTACATGATCATTGCATGATCATCCACGTGAGTAGTTCATGATAGCCACGTGATCACTGCATGATCAGTCACGTGATCAGTGCATGTTCAGTCATGTGACCAGTACATGGTAGCTGTGTGATCATGGCATGATCAGCCACGTGAGCAGTGCATGATAGCCACGTGATCAGTGCATGATCAGACACGAGATCAGTGCATGATCAGTCAAGTGATCAGTGCATGATCAGCCACGTGATCAGTGCGTGATCAGTGCATGATCGGTCACGTGACCAGTACATGGTAGCTACGTGATCATTGCCTGATCAGCCACATGATCAGTGCATGATAGCCACGTGATCAGTGCATGATAGCCACGTAATCAGTGCATGATCAGTCATGTGATACGTGTGTGATCAGCCACGTGATCAGTGCAGGATATCCACGTGATCAGTGCATGACAGCCACGTGATCAGTGCATGAGAGCCACGTGATCAGTGCATGATCAGTCACGTGATACATGTGTGATCAGCCACGTGATCAGTGCATGATGAGCCACGTGATCAGTGCATGATCAATTACGTGATCAGTGCATGATCAGTCACGTGACCAGTACATGGTAGCTACGCGATCATTGCCTGATCAGCCACGTGATCAGTGCATGACCAGGCACGTGATCAGTGTATGTCCAGCCAAGTGATCAATGCATGATTGCCACGTGATCAGTGCATGATCAATCACATGATCAGTGCATGATCAGTCACGTGATAGGTGTGTGATCAGCCATGTGAACACTGCATGCTCAGTCACGTGATCAGGGCCTGCTGAACTGGGTGATAACTGTCTGCTAATCTGCTTGACAATTGCCAGCTGAGCTGCACGATTCCTGCCTGTCAGCTGCTTGACAATTGCCACCTGTGCTGCGTAATTCCTGCCTGCTCATCTATTTGATTATTGCCAGCTGAGCAGCATGATTTCTCAGAGCTGAGTTCCATGATTATAGCCTGCTGACTGTTTCCTGCCTACTCAGCTCTATGTTCTTTGCCTCCAGAGGCACATGATCAGTGTGTGACACCAAAAATGATCAGCACATGATCAGTCACATGATTAATGCATGATAAGCCAGGTGATCAGTGCATGATCAATTACGTGATCAGTGCATGATCAGTCACGTGATCAGTGCATGGTAGCTACGTGATCATTGCATGATCAGCCACGTTATCAGTGCATGATATCCATGTGATCAGTGCAGGATAGCCACGTGATCACTTCATGATTAGTCACGTGATCTGTACATGATCAGTAAGGTGAACAGTGCATGATCATTTACGTGATCTGTGCATGATCAGTCACGTGACCAGTAGATGGTAGCTCGTGATCATTCCATGACGAACCACGTGAGCAGTGCATGATAGCCACATGATGTGTGCATGATGAGTTACGTGAGCAGAGTATGATCAGCCACGTGATCAGTGCATGAGTGCCACGTGATCAGTGCATGATATGTCACGTGACAGGTGTGTGATCAGCCACATGAACAGTGCATGTCCAGCCACGTGTTCAGTGCATGTTAGCCACGTGATCAGTGCATGATAGCCACGTGATCAGTGCATGATCAGTTACGTGAGCAGTGTATGATCAGCCACGTGATCAGTGCATGGTCAGACACGTGAACAGTGTATGATCAGCCACGTGATCAGTGCATGATCTGTCACGTGACCAGTACATGGTTGCTACGTGATCCTTGCATGATCAGCCACGTGATCAGTGCATGATAGCCACGTGATCAGTGCATGATCAGTTACGTGAGCTGTGTATGATCAGCCACGTGATCAGTGCATGGTCAGACACGTGAACAGTGTATGATCAGTCACGTGATCAGTGCATGATCAGCCACGTGATCAGTGCATTACCAGGCACGTGATCAGTGTATGTCCAGCCAAGTGATAAGTGCATGATAGCCACGTGATCAGTGCATGATCAGTCACGTGATCAGTGCATGATCAGTCACGTGATCAGTGTATGTTCAGCCACGTGATCAGTGCATGATCAGCCACATGATCAGTGCATGATCAATTATGTGATCAGTGCATGATCAGTCACGTGACCAGTACATGGTAGCTACGTGATCATTGCCTGATCAGCCACGTGAGCAGTGCATGATAGCCACGTGATCAGTGCATGATCAGCCATGTGATCAGTGCGTGATAAGTAACGTGATCACTGCATGGTCAGTCACGTGATCAGTGCATGATCATCCACGTGATCAGTGCATATGGAGTCATGTAGTCAATGCATGATAGCGCTGTGATCAGTGCATGATCAGTCCCGTGATGAGTGTATGATCAGCCAAGTGATCAGTGCAAGATAGCTACGTGATCAGTGCATGATCAGTCACATGATCAGTCACGTGATAGGTGTGTGATCAGCCATGTGAACAGTGCATGCTCAGTCACGTGATCAGGGCCTGCTGAGCTGCGTGATTACTGTCTGCTCATCTGCTTGACAATTTCCAGCTGAGCTGCACGATTCCTGCCTGTCATCTCCTTGACAATTGCCACCTGTGCTGCGTAATTCCTGCCTGCTCATCTACTTCATGATTGCCAGCTGAGCAGCATGATTTCTCAGAGCTGAGTTCCATGATTATAGCCTGCTGACTGATTCCTGCCTACTCAGCTCTATGTTCATTGCCTCCAGAGGCACATGATCAGTGTGTGACACCAAACATGATCAGCACATGATCAGTCACATGATCAATGCATGATAAGCCAGGTGATCAGTGCATGATCAATTATGTGATCAGTGCATGATCAGTCATGTGACCAGTACATGGGGGCTGTCTGATCATTGCATGATCAGCCACGTGAGCAGTGCATGATAGCCACGTGATCAGTGCATGATCAGTCACGTGATCTGTGCATGATCAGTCACGTGATCTGTGCATGATCATTCACGAGATTAGTGCATGATCAATTACCTGATCAGTGCATGATCAGTCACGTGACCAGTGCATGGTAGCTACGTGATCATTGCATGAACAGCCACGTGATCAGTGCATGATAGCCACGTGATCAGTGCATGTTAGCCACGTGATCAGTGCATGATCAGTCACGTGATACGTGTGTGATCAGCCAGGTGATCAGTGTATGATATCCACGTGCTCAGTGCAGGATAGCCACGTGATCACTTCATGATTATTCACGTGATCTGTACATGATCAGTCACGTGAACAGTGCATGATCAGTCATGTGATCAGTGTATGACCAGCCAAGTGATCAGTGCATGATAGCCACGTGATCAGTGCATGATCAATTACGTGATCAGTGCATGATCAGTCACGTGATCAGTGTATGATCAGCCACGTGATCAGTGCATGATCAGCCAAATGATAAGTGCATGATCAATTACGTGATCAGTGCATGATCAGCCACGTGATCAGTGCATGATCAGTCACGTGAACAGTACATGATCAGTCACGTGAAAAGTGCATGATCATTGATGTGATCTGTGCATGATCAGTCACGTGACCAGTATATGGTAGCTACGTGATCATTCCGTGACCTGCCACGTGAGCAGTGCATGATAGAAACGTGATGTGTGCATGATGAGTTACGTGAGCAGAGTATGATCAGCCACGTGATCAGTGCATGCGTGCCACGTGATCAGTGCATGATATGTCACGTGACAGGTGTGTGATCAGCCACGTGAACAGTGCATGTTCAGCCACGTGATCAGTGCATGATAGCCACGTGATCCGTGCATGATCAGTTACGTGAGCAGTGTATGATCAGCCACGTGATCAGTGCATGGTCAGACACGTGAACAGTGTATGATCAGCCACGTGATCAGTGCATGATATCCAAGTGATCAGTGCATGATCAATCACGTGATCAGTGTATGATCAGCCACGTGAACAGTGCATGCTCAGTCACGTGATCAGGGCCTGCTGAGCTGCGTGATTACTGTCTGCTCATCTGCTTGACAATTGCCAGCTGAGCTGCACGATTCCTGCCTGTCATCTGCTTGAAAATTGCCAGCTGTCCTGCGTAATTCCTGCCTGCTCAGCTGCTTGATTATTGCCAGCTGAGCAGCATGATTCCTCACAGCTGAGTTCCATGATTATTGCCTGCTGACTGTTTGATTCGTGCCTACTGAGCTCTTTGTTTATTGCCTCCAGAGTCACGTGATCAGTGTATGATAGCAAACATGATCAGCGCATGGTCAGTCACATGATCAGTGCCATTAAGTCACGTGATCACTACATGATAGGCATGTGATCAGTCCATGTTCAGTCACGGTAGCAGTGCATGATCAGCCACGTGATCAGTGCATGATCTGTCACAAGATTTGTGTATGATCATTCACGTGATCAGTGCATGGGCAGTCATGTGATCAGTGCATGATATAGACGTGATCAGAGCATGATCAGTCTCGTGATCAGTGCATGATAGCCACGTCATCAGTGCATGATCAGTCACCTGATGGGTGTATGATCATTCACGTGACCTGTACATGGTAGCCACATGATCATTGCATGATCAGCCAAGTGATCAGTGCAAGATAGCTACGTGATCAGTGCATGATCAGTCACATGATCAGTGCATGATCAGTCACGTGATAGGTGTGTGATCAGCCATGTGAACAGTGCATGCTCAGTCACGTGATCAGGGCCTGCTGAGCTGCGTGATTACTGTCTGCTCATCTGCTTGACAATTTCCAGCTGAGCTGCACGATTCCTGCCTGTCATCTCCTTGACAATTGCCACCTGTGCTGCGTAATTCCTGCCTGCTCATCTACTTCATGATTGCCAGCTGATCAGCATGATTTCTCAGAGCTGAGTTCCATGATTATACCCTGCTGACTGATTCCTGCCTACTCAGCTCTATGTTCATTGCCTCCAGAGGCACATGATCAGTGTGTGACACCAAACATGATCAGCACATGATCAGTCACATGATCAATGCATGATAAGCCAGGTGATCAGTGCATGATCAATTATGTGATCAGTGCATGATCAGTCATGTGACCAGTACATGGGGGCTGTCTGATCATTGCATGATCAGCCACGTGAGCAGTGCATGATAGCCACGTGATCAGTGCATGATCAGTCACGTGATCTGTGCATGATCAGTCACGTGATCTGTGCATGATCATTCACGAGATTAGTGCATGATCAATTACCTGATCAGTGCATGATCAGTCACGTGACCAGTGCATGGTAGCTACGTGATCATTGCATGAACAGCCACGTGATCAGTGCATGATAGCCACGTGATCAGTGCATGTTAGCCACGTGATCAGTGCATGATCAGTCACGTGATACGTGTGTGATCAGCCAGGTGATCAGTGCATGATATCCACGTGCTCAGTGCAGGATAGCCACGTGATCACTTCATGATTATTCACGTGATCTGTACATGATCAGTCACGTGAACAGTGCATGATCAGTCATGTGATCAGTGTATGACCAGCCAAGTGATCAGTGCATGATAGCCACGTGATCAGTGCATGATCAATTACGTGATCAGTGCATGATCAGTCACGTGATCAGTGTATGATCAGCCACGTGATCAGTGCATGATCAGCCAAATGATAAGTGCATGATCAATTACGTGATCAGTGCATGATCAGCCACGTGATCAGTGCATGATCAGTCACGTGAACAGTACATGATCAGTCACGTGAAAAGTGCATGATCATTGATGTGATCTGTGCATGATCAGTCACGTGACCAGTATATGGTAGCTACGTGATCATTCCGTGACCTGCCACGTGAGCAGTGCATGATAGAAACGTGATGTGTGCATGATGAGTTACGTGAGCAGAGTATGATCAGCCACGTGATCAGTGCATGCGTGCCACGTGATCAGTGCATGATATGTCACGTGACAGGTGTGTGATCAGCCACGTGAACAGTGCATGTTCAGCCACGTGATCAGTGCATGATAGCCACGTGATCAGTGCATGATCAGTTACGTGAGCAGTGTATGATCAGCCACGTGATCAGTGCATGGTCAGACACGTGAACAGTGTATGATCAGCCACGTGATCAGTGCATGATATCCAAGTGATCAGTGCATGATCAATCACGTGATCAGTGTATGATCAGCCACGTGAACAGTGCATGCTCAGTCACGTGATCAGGGCCTGCTGAGCTGCGTGATTACTGTCTGCTCATCTGCTTGACAATTGCCAGCTGAGCTGCACGATTCCTGCCTGTCATCTGCTTGAAAATTGCCAGCTGTCCTGCGTAATTCCTGCCTGCTCAGCTGCTTGATTATTGCCAGCTGAGCAGCATGATTCCTCACAGCTGAGTTCCATGATTATTGCCTGCTGACTGTTTGATTCGTGCCTACTGAGCTCTTTGTTTATTGCCTCCAGAGTCACGTGATCAGTGTATGATAGCAAACATGATCAGCGCATGGTCAGTCACATGATCAGTGCCATTAAGTCACGTGATCACTACATGATAGGCATGTGATCAGTCCATGTTCAGTCACGGTAGCAGTGCATGATCAGCCACGTGATCAGTGCATGATCTGTCACAAGATTTGTGTATGATCATTCACGTGATCAGTGCATGGGCAGTCATGTGATCAGTGCATGATATAGACGTGATCAGAGCATGATCAGTCTCGTGATCAGTGCATGATAGCCACGTCATCAGTGCATGATCAGTCACCTGATGGGTGTATGATCATTCACGTGACCTGTACATGGTAGCCACATGATCATTGCATGATCAGCCACGTGAGTAGTGCATGATAGCCACGTGATCACTGCATGATCAGTCACGTGATCAGTGCATGTTCAGTCATGTGACCAGTACATGGTAGCTGTGTGATCATGGCATGATCAGCCACGTGAGCAGTGCATGATAGCCACGTGATCAGTGCATGATCAGTCACGTGATCTGTGCATGATCAATCACGTGATCTGTGCATGATCAGTCACGTGATCAGTGCATGATCAGTTACCTGATCAGTGCATGATCAGTCACGTGACCAGTGCATGGTAGCTACGTGATCATTGCATGATCATCCACGTAATCAGTGCATGATAGCCACGTGATCAGTGCAATATAGCCACGTGATCAGTGCATGATCAGTCACCTGATGGGTGTATGATCGGTCACGTGACCGGTACAGGTTAGCTTCATGATCATTGCATGATCAGCCAAGTGATCAGTGCATGATAGCCACTTGATCAGGGCATGATCAGTCACGTGACCAGTGCATGATCAGTCACGTGATCAGTGCATGATAGCCACGTGATCGGTGCATGATCACTTACGTGAGCAGTGTATGATCAGCCACGTGATCAGTGCATGGTCAGACACGTGAACAGTGTATGATCAGCCACGTGATCAGTGCATGATCTGTCACATGATTTGTGTATGATCATCCACGTGACCAGTGCATGGGCAGTCATGTGATCAGTGCATGATATAGACGTGATCAGAGCATGATCAGTCTCGTGATCAGTGCATGATAGCCACGTCATCAGTGCATGATCAGTCACCTGATGGGTGTATGATCATTCACGTGACCTGTTCATGGTAGCCACATGATCATTGCATGATCAGCCACGTGAGTAGTGCATGATAGCCACGTGATCACTGCATGATCAGCCACGTGAGCAGTGCATAATAGCCACGTGATCAGTGCATGATCAGCCACGTGATCAGTGCATGACCAGGCACGTGATCAGTGTATGTCCAGCCAAGTGATCAGTGCATGATAGCCACGTGATCAGTGCATGATCAGTCACATGATCAGTGCATGATCAGTCACGTGATAGGTGTGTGATCATCCATGTGAACAGTGCATGCTCAGTCACGTGATAAGGGCCTGCTGAGCTGCGTGATTAGTCTCTGCTCATCTGCTTGACAATTTCCAGCTGAGCTGTACGTTTCCTGCCTGTCATCTCCTTGACAATTGCCACCTGTGCTGCGTAATTCCTGCCTGCTCATCCACTTGATTATTGCCAGCTGAGCAGCATGATTTCTCAGAGGTAAGTTCCATGATTATAGCCTGCTGACTGATTCCTGCCTACTCAGCTCTATGTTCATTGCCTCCAGAGGCACATGATCAGTGTGTGACACGAAACATGATCAGCACATGATCAGTCACATAATCAATGCATGATAAGCCAGGTGATCCGTGCATGATCAATTATGTGATCATTGCATGATCAGCCACGTGAGCAGTGCAGGATAACCCCGTGATCAGTGCATGATCAGTCACGTGATCTGTGCATGATCAATCACGTGATCTGTGCATGATCAGTCACGTGATCAGTGCATGATCAGTTACCTGATCAGTGCATGATCAGTCACGTGACCAGTGCATGGTAGCTACGTGATCATTGCATGATCATCCACGTAATCAGTGCATGATAGCCACGTGATCAGTGCAATATAGCCACGTGATCAGTGCATGATCAGTCACCTGATGGGGGTATGATCGGTCACGTGACCGGTACATGTTAGCTTCATGATCATTGCATGATCAGCCAAGTGATCAGTGCATGATAGCCACTTGATCAGGGCATGATCAGTCACGTGACCAGTGCATGATCAGTCACGTGATCAGTGCATGATAGCCACGTGATCAGTGCATGATCAGTTACGTGAGCAGTGTATGATCAGCCACGTGATCAGTGCATGATATCCAAGTGATCAGTGCATGATATGTCACGTGACAGTTGTGTGATCAGCCACGTGAACAGTGCATGTTCAGCCACGTGATCAGTGCATGATAGCCCCGTGATCAGTGCATGATCAGTTACCTGAGCCGTGTATGATCAGCCACGTGATCAGTGCATGGTCAGACACGTGAACAGTGTATGATCAGCCACGTGATCAGTGCATGATATCCAAGTGATCAGTGCATGATCATCACGTGATCAGTGTATGATCAGCCACGTGAATAGTGCATGCTCAGTCACGTGATAAGGGCCTGCTGAGCTGCGTGATTACTGTCTGCTCATCTGCTTCAAAATTGCCAGCTGAGCTGCACGATTCCTGCCTGTCATCTGCTTGACAATTGCCAGCTGTGCTGCGTAATTCCTGCCTGCTCAGCTGCTTGATTATTGCCAGCTGAGAGGCATGATTCCTCACAGCTGAGTTCCATGATTATTGCCTGCTGACTGTTTGATTCGTGCCTACTCAGCTCTTTGTTTATTGCCTCCAGAGGCACATGATCAGTGTATGACAGCAAACATGATCAGCGCATGATCAGTCACATGATCCGCGGCATTAAGTCACGTGATCACTGCATGATAGTCATGTGATCAGTCCATGCTCAGTCACGGTATCAATGCATGATCAGCCACCTGATCAGTGCACGATCTGTCACATGATTAGTCTATGATCACCCACGTGATCAGTGCATGGGCAGTCATGTGATCAGTGCATGATATAGACGTGATCATTGCATGATCAGTCTCGTGATCAGTGCATGATAGCCACGTGATCAGTGCATGATCAGACACCTGATGGGTGTTTGATCATTCACGTGACCTGTACATGGTAGCTACATGATCATTGCATGATCAGCCACGTGAGTAGTGCATGATAGCCACGTGATCACTGCATGATCAGTCACGTGATCATTGCATGATCAGTCACGTGACCCGTACATGGTAGCTGCGTGATCATCCCATGATCAGCCACGTGAGCAGTGCATGATAGCCACATGATCAGTGCATGATCAGACACGAGATCAGTGTGTGATCAGTCACATGATCAGTGCATGATCAGCCACGTGATCAGTGCATGACCAGGCACGTGATCAGTGTATGTCCAGCCAAGTGATCAATGCATGATTGCCACGTGATCAGTGCATGATCAGTCACGTGATAGGTGTGTGATCAGCCATGTGAACACTGCATGCTCAGTCACGTGATCAGGGCCTGCTGAGCTGCGTGATTACTGTCTGCTCATCTGCTTGACTATTGCCAGCTGAGCTGCACGATTCCTGCTTGTCAGCTGCTTGACAATTGCCACCTGTGCTGCGTAATTCCTGCCTGGTCATCTATTTGATTATTGCCAGCTGAGCAGCATGATTTCTCAGAGCTGAGTTCCATGATTATAGCCTGCTGACTGTTTCCTGCCTACTCAGCTCTATGTTCTTTGCCTCCAGAGGCACATGATCAGTGTGTGACACCAAAAATGATCAGCACATGATCAGTCACATGATCAATGCATGATAAGCCAGGTGATCAGTGCATGATCAATTACGTGATCAGTGCATGATCAGTCATGTGACCAGTACATGGTAGCTGCGTGATCATTGCATGATCAGCCACGTGAGTAGTGCATGATAGCCACGTGATTAGTGCATGATCAGTCACGTGACCAGTCCATGGTAGCTACGTGATCATTGCATGATCAGCCACGTGATCAGTGCATGATATCCACGTGATCAGTGCAGGATAGCCACGTGATCACTTCATGATTAGTCACGTGATCAGTACATGATCAGTAACGTGAACAGTGCATGATCATTTACGTGATCTGTGCATGATCAGTCACGTGACCAGTATATGGTAGCTTCGTGATCATTCCATGACGAACCACGTGAGCAGTGCATGATAGCCACGTGATGTGTGCATGATGAGTTACGTGAGCAGAGTATGATCAGACACGTGATCAGTGCATGAGTGCCACGTGATCAGTGCATGATATGTCACGTGACAGGTGTGTGATCAGCCACATGAACAGTGCATGTCCAGCCACGTATTCAGTGCATGTTAGCCACATGATCAGTGCATGATAGCCACGTGATCAGTGCATGATCAGTTACGTGAGCAGTGTATGATCAGCCACGTGATCAGTGCATGGTCAGAAACGTGAACAGTGTATGATCAGCCACGTGATCAGTGCATGATCAGTTACGTGAGCTGTGTATGATCAGCCACGTGATCAGTGCAAGGTCAGACACGTGAACAGTGTATGATCAGTCACGTGATCAGTGCATGATCAGCCACGTGATCAGTGCATTACCAGGCACGTGATCAGTGTATGTCCAGCCAAGTGATCAGTGCATGATAGCCACGTGATCAGTGCATGATCAGTCACGTGATCAGTGCATGATCAGTCACGTGATCAGTGTATGTTCAGCCACGTGATCAGTGCATGATCAGCCACATGATCAGTGCATGATCAATTATGTGATCAGTGTATGATCAGCCACGTGATCAGTGCATGGTCAGACACGTGAACAGTGTATGATCAGCCACGTGATCAGTGCATGATATCCAAGTGATCAGTGCATGATCAATCACGTGATCAGTGTATGATCAGCCACGTGAACAGTGCATGCTCAGTCACGTGATCAGGGCCTGCTGAGCTGCGTGATTACTGTCTGCTCATCTGCTTGACAATTGCCAGCTGAGCTGCACGATTCCTGCCTGTCATCTGCTTGAAAATTGCCAGCTGTCCTGCGTAAATCCTGCCTGCTCAGCTGCTTGATTATTGCCAGCTGAGCAGCATGATTCCTCACACCTGAGTTCCATGATTATTGCGTGCTGACTGTTTGATTCGTGCCTACTGAGCTCTTTGTTTATTGCCTCCAGAGTCACGTGATCAGTGTATGATAGCAAACATGATCAGCGCATGGTCAGTCACATGATCAGTGCCATTAAGTCACGTGATCACTACATGATAGGCATGTGATCAGTCCATGTTCAGTCACGGTAGCAGTGCATGATCAGCCACGTGATCAGTGCATGATCTGTCACATGATTTGTGTATGATCATCCACGTGATCAGTGCATGGGCAGTCATGTGATCAGTGCATGATATAGACGTGATCAGAGCATGATCAGTCTCGTGATCAGTGCATGATAGCCACGTCATCAGTGCATGATCAGTCACCTGATGGGTGTATGATCATCCACGTGACCTGTACATGGTAGCCACATGATCATTGCATGGTCAGCCACGTGAGTAGTGCATGATAGCCACGTGATCACTGCATGATCAGCCACGTGAGCAGTGCATGATAGCCACGTGATCAGTGCATGATCAGACACGAAATCAGTGCATGATCACTCACGTGATCAGTGCATGATCAGCCACGTGATCAGTGCATGACCAGGCACGTGATCAGTGTATGTCCAGCCAAGTGATCAGTGCATGATAGCCACGTGATCAGTGCATGATCAGTCACATGATCAGTGCATGATCAGTCACGTGATAGGTGTGTGATCATCCATGTGAACAGTGCATGCTCAGTCACGTGATAAGGGCCTGCTGAGCTGCGTGATTAGTCTCTGCTCATCTGCTTGACAATTTTCAGCTGAGCTGTACGATTCCTGCCTGTCATCTCCTTGACAATTGCCACCTGTGCTGCGTAATTCCTGCCTGCTCATCCACTTGATTATTGCCAGCTGAGCAGCATGATTTCTCAGAGGTAAGTTCCATGATTATAGCCTGATGACTGATTCCTGCCTACTCAGCTCTATGTATATTGCCTCCAGAGGCACATGATCAGTGTGTGACACCAAACATGATCAGCACATGATCAGTCACATAATCAATGCATGATAAGCCAGGTGATCAGTGCATGATCAATTATGTGATCATTGCATGATCAGCCACGTGAGCAGTGCAGGATAACCCCGTGATCAGTGCATGATCAGTCACGTGATCTGTGCATGATCAATCACGTGATCTGTGCATGATCAGTCACGTGATCAGTGCATGATCAGTTACCTGATCCGTGCATGATCAGTCACGTGACCAGTGCATGGTAGCTACGTGATCATTGCATGATCATCCACGTAATCAGTGCATGATAGCCACGTGATCAGTGCAATATAGCCACGTGATCAGTGCATGATCAGTCACCTGATGGGGGTATGATCGGTCACGTGACCGGTACATGTTAGCTTCATGATCATTGCATGATCAGCCAAGTGATCAGTGCATGATAGCCACTTGATCAGGACATGATCAGTCACGTGACCAGTGCATGATCAGTCACGTGATCAGTGCATGATAGCCACGTGATCAGTGCATGATCACTTACGTGAGCAGTGTATGATCAGCCACGTGATCAGTGCATGGTCAGACACGTGAACAGTGTATGATCAGCCACGTGATCAGTGCATGATATCCAAGTGATCAGTGCATGATCAATCACGTGATAAGTGTATGATCAGCCACGTGTACAGTGCATGCTCAGTCACGTGATCAGGGCCTGCTGAGCTGCGTAATTACTGTCTGCTGATCTGCTTGACAATTGCCAGCTGAGCTGCACGATTCCTGCCTATCATCTGCTTGACAATTGCCAGCTGTGCTGCATAATTCCTGCCTGCTCAGCTGCTTGATTATTGCCAGCTGAGCAGCATGATTCCTCACAGCTGAGTTCCATGATTATTGCCTGCTGACTGTTTGATTCGTGCCTACTCAGCTCTTTGTTTATTGCCTCCAGAGGCACATGATCAGTGTATGATAGCAAACATGATCAGCGCATGATCAGTCACATGGTCAGCGCCATTAAGTCACGTGATCACTACATGATAGTCATGTGATCAGTCCATGCTCAGTCACGGTATCAGTGCATGATCAGCCACGTGATCAGTGCATGATCTGTCACATGATTAGTGTATGATCATCCACATGATCAGGGCATGGGCAGTCATGTGATCAGTGCATGATTAGACGTGATCAGTGCATTTTCAGTCTCATGGTCAGTGCATGATAGCCACGTGATCAGTGCATGATCAGTCACCTGATGGGTGTATGATCATTCACGTGACCGGTACATGGTAGCTATAAGATCAGTGTATGACCAGCCATGTGATAAGTGCATGATCAGCCACGTGATCAGTGCATGAATAGCCACATGATCAGTGCATGATCAATTACGTCATCAGTGCATGATCAGTCACGTGACCAGTACATGGTAACTGCGTGATCAGTGTATGACCAGCCAAGTGATCAGTGCATGATAGCCACGTGATCAGTGCATGATCAGTCACGTGATCAGTGCATGATCAGTCACGTGATCAGTGCGTGATCAGCCACATGATCAGTGCGTGATCAATTATGTCATCAGTGCATGATCAGTCACGTGACCAGTACATGGTAGCTGCGTGATCATTGCATGATCAGGTAAGCAGCAGTACATAATAGCCGCATGATCAGTGTATGATCAGTCACGTGATCAGTGCATGATTATTCACGTGTTCAGTGCATGATCAGCCACGTGATCAGTGCATGATCAATTAGGTGATCAGTGCATGATCAGTCACGTGATACGTGTTTGATCAGCCACGTGATCAGTGCATGATGAGTCAGGTGATCAGTGCAGGATTAATTACGTGATCAGTGCATGATCAGTCACGTGACCAGTACATGGTTTCTACATGAGCATTGCATGATCAGCCACGTGAGCAGTGCATGATAGCCACGTGATCAGTGCATGATCAGTCACGTGATCAGTACATGATCAGTCACGTGAACAGTGCATGATCATTTACGGGATCTGAGCATGATCAGTCACGTGACCAGTGTATGGTAGCTACGTGAACATTGCATGACCAGCCAGGTGAGAAGTGCATGTTAGCCACTGATGTGTGCATGATCAGTTACGTGAGCAGAGTATGATCAGCCACGTGATTAGTGCATGAGTGCCACGTGATCAGTGCATGATCAGTTACGTGAACAGTGTATGATCAGCCACGTCAGCAGTGCATGGTCAGACACGTGAACAGTGAATGATCAAACACGTGATCAGTGCATGATGAGTCTCGTGATCAGTGCATGATCAGTCACGTGACAGGTGTGTGGTAAGCCACGTGAACAGTGCATGTTCAGCCATGTGATCAGTGCATGATATCCACGTGATCAGTGCATGATCAGTTACGTGAACAGTGTATGATCAGCCACGTCAGCAGTGCATGGTCAGACAAATGAACAGTGTATGATCAAACACGTGATCAGTGCATGATGAGTCTCGTGAGGAGTGCATGATCAGTCACGTGATCAGTGCATGATCAGCCACGTGATCAGTGCATGATCAGTCACGTGACCAGTATATGGTAGCTACGTGATCATTGCATGATCAGCCATTTGATCTGTGCATGATAGCCACGTGATCACTGCATGATAGCCATGTGATCAGTGCATGATCAGTCACGTGATCAGTGCATGATCAGCCACGTGATCAGTGCATGACGAGGCACGTGATCAGTGCATGATAGCCACGTGATCAGTGCATGATAAGTCACGTGATCAGTGCATGATCAGCCACATGACCAGTGCATGATCAATTACGTGATCAGTGCATGAGCAGTCACGTGACCAGTACATGGTAGCTACGTGATCATTGCATGATCAGCCACGTGAGCAGTGCATGATAGCCACGTGATCAGTGCATGATCAGTCACATGATCAGTGCAAGATCAGCCATGTCATCAGTGCATGATAGCCACATGTGCAGTGCATACAATTATGTGATCAGTGCATGCGCAATCACGTGATCAGTGCATGAGAGCCACGTGATCAGTGCATGATCAGTCACGTGATACATGTGTGATCAGCCACGTGATCAGTGCATGATGAGCCACGTGATCAGTGCAGGATCAATAACGTGATCAGTGCATGATCAGTCACGTGACCAGTTCATGGTTGATACGTGATCGTTGCATGACCAGCCACGTGAGCAGAGCATGATAGCCACGAGGTCAGTGCATAATCAGTCACGTGATCAGTACATGATCTGTCACGTGAACAGTGCATGATCATTTACGTGATCTTTGCATGATGAGTCACGTTACCAGTATATGGTTGCTAGGTGATCATTCCATGACGAGCCACGTGAGCAGTGCATAACAGCCACGTGATGTGTGCATGAGCAGAGTATGATCAGCCACGTGATCAGTGCATGATAGCCACGTGATCAGTGCATGATCAGTTACGTGAGCAGTGTATGATCAGCCACGTGATCAGTGCATGATATCCAAGTGATCAGTGCATGATCAATCACGTGATCAGTGTATGATCAGCCACGTGAACAGTGCATGCTCAGTCACGTGATCAGGGCCTGCTGAGCTGCGTGATTACTGTCTGCTCATCTGCTTGACAATTGCCAGCTGAGCTGCACGATTCCTGCCTGTCATCTGCTTGACAATTGCCAGCTGTGCTGCGTAATTCCTGCCTGCTCAGCTGCTTGATTATTGCCAGCTGAGCAGCATGATTCCTCACACCTGAGTTCCATGATTATTGCCTGCTGACTGTTTGATTCGTGCCTACTCAACTCTTTGTTTATTGCCTCCAGAGTCACGTGATCTGTTAACTCTATGACAGAGAGAGCGAGATGGTGGTGGGGGACAGCCCCCAGTGAAATCAGAGGTGAGAGCACAAAGCAATACAGTAGGCAGACTCTGGTTTTTTTTGGGGGGAGATGCTCGAGAATATCCGGGTGGACTCCTGAGGCTCGATCCCGCATTTGCGTATGCCGGGCCTCCTTCCTCATGACCTTTGTCCAGAGTGGAATGCCTCCCCGGCTCCCGGCACATGATCAGTGCATGCTCAGTCACGATACCCGTGCCTGCTCAGCCACGTGATCACTGACGGCACAGTCACGTGATCAGCGCCTCTCAGTCACGTGATCACCGTATGATAAACACGTGATCAGTGAACGACCAGGCACGTGATCACTGCATGCGCGGTCAGGTGGTCAGTTCCTGATCATCCACCTGATCAGTGCGTGCACAGTCCCCTGATCAGCGCCTGTCAGTCACTGATCACTGCCTGATAAACACGTGATCAGTGCCCGAACAGCCACGTCATCAGTGCATGCGCAGTCACGTGATCAGTGCATGATAGCCACGTGATCAGTGCGTGCACAGTCCCATGATTAGCGCCTGTCAGCCACTGATCATTGCCTGATAAACAGGTGATCAATGCATGATGAGCCATGTGATCAGTGCCTGATCAGCCACGTCATCAGTGCATGCGCCGTCACGTCATCAGTGCATGATAGCCACGTGATCAGTGCATGCTCAGTCACGTGATCTGGACTTGATCAGCCACGTGATCAGTGCCTGCAGAGTCACGTGATCAGGGCCTGCTGAGCTGCGTGATTCCTGCCGGCTCATCTGCATGACAATTGCCATCTGAGCTGCGTGATTCCTGTCGGCTCATCTGCTTGACAATTGCCAGCTGAGCTGCGTGATTCCTGCCTGGTCACGTGCTTGATTATTGCCAGTTGAGCAGCATGATTCGTCACTGCTGAGCTCCATGCTTATTGCCTGCTGATTGCGTGGTTCATGTCTGCACAGCTCTTTGAGTATTGCCTCCTGAGGTCCCTGTTCGGTCGCCACCTGCCGGGGACCAGCCCCAACTGATCCAGGGTATTCGAATGAGAGATGGCCTAGGCGACTATTTATATGCTAATCAGAGATGTCAAGAATAATAGTATGAGGAGAGCTCAGTAGGAAAATTCGGTGGAGAAAAGAGACTGAGTAGCTTGGTTTACGCAGAAGACCAATCAACTTCAAGACAAGAAGTTTGCACCACTTACGTAGGCTGCAGGCGCCCTCTCGAATAGCGAAAGGTGCCTCACCCTAGACACCTTCTCGAGTGGGTCTTAGCAGCCCAGGCATAATTAGTAAGCGTGGTGGCTTCCGCGCTCCAGATGGAGACTCAGCTGGAAGTTAAAGGGAAGAATGACAAGGAACTTTATGAATTGGAGCTGTAAGTTAACTCTTCGACAGAGAGAGCGAGATGGTGGTGGGGGACAGCCCCCAGTGAAATCAGAGGTGAGAGCACAAAGCAATACAGTAGGCAGACTCTGGTTTTTTTGGGGGGGAGATGCTCGAGAATAACCGGGTGGACTCCTGAGGCTCGATCCCGCATTTGCGTATGCCGAGCCTCCTTCCTCATGATCTTTGTCCAGAGTGAAATGCCTCCCCGGCTCCCGGCACATGATCAGTGCATGCTCAGTCACGATACCCGTGCCTGCTCAGCCACGTGATCACTGACGGCACAGTCACGTGATCAGCGCCTCTCAGTCACGTGATCACCGTATGATAAACACGTGATTAGTGAACGACCAGCCACGTGATCACTGCATGCGCGGTCAGGTGGTCAGTTCCTGATCAGCCACCTGATCAGTGCGTGCACAGTCCCCTGATCAGCGCCTGTCAGTCACTGATCACTGCCTGATAAACACGTGATCAGTGCCCGAACAGCCACGTCATCAGTGCATGCGCAGTCACGTGATTAGTGCATGATAGCCACGTGATCAGTGCGTGCACAGTCCCATGATCAGCGCCTGTCAGCCACTGATCATTGCCTGATAAACACGTGATCAGTGCATGATGAGCCATGTGATCAGTGCCTGATCAGCCACGTCATCAGTGCATGCGCAGTCACGTCATCAGTGCATGATAGCCACGTGACCAGTGCATGCTCAGTCACGTGATCTGGACTTGATCAGCCACGTGATCAGTGCCTGCAGAGTCACGTGATCAGGGCCTGCTGAGCTGCGTGATTCCTGCCGGCTCATCTGCATGACAATTGCCATCTGAGCAGCATGATTCGTCACTGCTGAGCTCCATGATTATTGCCTGCTGATTGCGTGGTTCGTGTTTGCTCAGCTCTTTGAGTATCGCCTCCTGAGGTCCCTGTTCGGTCGCCACCTGCCGGGTCCAGCCCCAACTGATCCAGGGTATTCGAAGGAGAGATGGCCTAGGCGACTATTTATATGCTAATCAGAGATGTCAAGAATAATAATATAAGGAGAGCTCAGTAGGAAAATTCGGTGGAGAAAAGAGACTGAGTAGCTTGGTTTACGGGGAAGACCAATCAAAATTCAAGACAAGAAGTTTGCACCACTTACGTAGGCCGCAGGCACCCTCTCGAATAGCGAAAGGTGCCTCACCCTAGACACCTTCTCGAGTGGGTCTTAGCAGCCCAGGCATAATTAGTAAGCGTGGTGGCTTCCACGCTCCAGATGGAGACTCAGCTGGAAGTTAAAGGGAAGAATGACAAGGAACTTTATGAATTGGAGCTGTAAGTTAACTCTTTGACAGAGAGAGCGAGATGGTGGTGGGGGACAGCCCCCAGTGAAATCAGAGGTGAGAGCACAAAGCAATACAGTAGGCAGACTCCGTTTTTTTTGGGGGGGAGATGCTCGAGAATATCCGGGTGGACTCCTGAGGCTCGATCCCGCATTTGCGTATGCCGAGCCTCCTTCCTCATGACCTTTGTCCAGAGTGGAATGCCTCCCCGGCTCCCGGCACATGATCAGTGCATGCTCAGTCACGATATCAGTGCCTGTTCGGCCACGTGATCACTGACGGCACAGTCACGTGATCAGCGCCTCTCAGTCACGTGATCACCGTATGATAAACACGTGATCAGTGAACGACCAGCCACGTGATCACTGCATGCGCAGTCAGGTGGTCAGTTCCTGATCAGCCACCTGATCAGTGTGTGCACAGTCCCCTGATCAGCGCCTGTCAGTAACTGATCACTGCCTGATAAACACGTCATCAGTGCCCGAACAGCCACGTCATCAGTGCATGCGCAGTCACGTGTTCAGTGCATGATAGCCACGTGATCAGTGCGTGCACAGTCCCATGATCAGCGCCCGTCAGTCACTGATCATTGCCTGATAAACACGTGATCAGTGCATGATGAGCCATGTGATCAGTGCCTGATCAGCCACGTCATCAGTGCATGCACAGTCACGTCATCAGTGCATGATAGCCACGTGATCAGTGCATGCTCAGTCACGTGATCTGTACTTGATCAGCCACGTGATCAGTGCCTGCAGAGTCACGTGATCAGGGCCTGCTGAGCTACGTGATTCCGGTTGGCTCATCTGCTTGACAATTGCCATCTGAGCTGGGTGATTCCTGCCTGGTCACGTGCTTGATTATTGCCAGTTGAGCAGCATGATTCGTCACTGCTGAGCTCCATGATTATTGCCTGCTGATTGCGTGGTTCTTGTCTGCTCAGCTCTTTGAGTATTGCCTCCTGAGGTCCCTGTTCGTTCGCCACCTGCCGGGGACCAGCCCCAACTGATCCAGGGTATTCGAAGGAGAGATGGCCTAGGTGACTATTTATAAGCTAATCAGAGATGTCAAGAATAATAGTATGAGGAGAGCTCAGTAGGAAAATTCGGTGGAGAAAAGAGACTGAGTAGCCTGGTTTACGCGGAAGACCAATCAAACTTCAAGACAAGAACTTTGCACCACTTACGTAGGCCGCAGGCGCCCTCTCGAATAGCGAAAGGTGCCTCACCGTAGACACCTGCTCGAGTGGGTCTTACCAGTCCAGGCATAATTAGTAAGCGTGGTGGGTTCTGCGCTCCAGATGGAGACACAGCTGGAAGTTAAAGGGAAGAATGACAAGGAACTTTATGAATTGGAGCTGTAAGTTAACTCTTTGACAGAGAGAGCGAGATGGTGGTGGGGGACAGCCCCCAGTGAAATCAGAGGTGAGAGCACAAAGCAATACGGTAGGCAGACTCTGGTTTTTTTGGGGGGGAGATGCTCGAGAATATCCGGGTGGACTCCTGAGGCTCGATCCCGCATTTGCGTATGCCGGGGCTCCTTCCTCATGACCTTTGTCCAGAGTGGAATGCCTCCCCGGCTCCCGGCACATGATCAGTGCATGCTCAGTCACGATACCCGTGCCTGCTCAGCCACGTGATCACTGACGGCACAGTCACGTGATCAGCGCCTCTCAGTCACGTGATCACCGTATGATAAACACGTGATCAGTGAACGACCAGCCACGTGATCACTGCATGCGCGGTCAGGTGGTCAGTTCCTGATCAGCCACCTGATCAGTGCGTGCACAGTCCCCTGATCAGCGCCTGTCAGTCACTGATCACTGCCTGATAAACACGTGATCAGTGCCCGAACAGCCACGTCATCAGTGCATGCGCAGTCACGTGATCAGTGCATGATAGCCACGTGATCAGTGCGTGCACAGTCCCATGATCAGCGCCTGTCAGCCACTGATCATTCCCTGATAAACAGGTGATCAATGCATGATGAGCCATGTGATCAGTGCCTGATCAGCCACGTCATCAGTGCATGCGCCGTCACGTCATCAGTGCATGATAGCCACGTGATCAGTGCATGCTCAGTCACGTGATCTGGACTTGATCAGCCACGTGATCAGTGCCTGCAGAGTCACGTGATCAGGGCCTGCTGAGCTGCGTGATTCCTACCGGCTCATCTGCATGACAATTGCCATCTGAGCTGCGTGATTCCTGTCGGCTCATCTGCTTGACAATTGCCAGCTGAGCTGCGTGATTCCTGCCTGGTCACGTGCTTGATTATTGCCAGTTGAGCAGCATGATTCGTCACTGCTGAGCTCCATGCTTATTGCCTGCTGATTGCGTGGTTCGTGTCTGCTCAGCTCTTTGAGTATCGCCTCCTGAGGTCCCTGTTCGGTCGCCACCTGCCGGGTCCAGCCCCAACTGATCCAGGGTATTCGAAGGAGAGATGGCCTAGGCGACTATTTATATGCTAATCAGAGATGTCAAGAATAATAATATGAGGAGAGCTCAGTAGGAAAATTCGGTGGAGAAAGGAGACTGAGTAGCTTGGTTTATGCGGAAGACCAATCAAACTTCAAGACAAGAAGTTTGCACCACTTACGTAGGCCGCAGGCGCCCTCTCTAATAGCGAACGGTGCCTCACCCTAGACACCTTCTCGAGTGGGTCTTAGCAGCCCAGGCATAATTAGTAAGCGTGGTGGGTTCTGCGCTCCAGTTGGAGACCCAACTGGAAGTTAAAGGGAAGAATGACAAGGAACTTTATGAATTGGAGCTGTAAGAAAACTCTTTGACAGAGAGAGCGAGATGGTGGTGGGGGACAGCCCCCAGTGAAATCAGAGGTGAGAGCACAAAGCAATACAGTAGGCAGACTCTGGTTTTTTTGGGGGGGAGATGCTCGAGAATATCCGGGTGGACTCCTGAGGCTCGATCCCGCATTTGCGTATGCCGAGCCTCCGTCCTCATGACCTTTGTCCAGAGTGGAATGCCTCCCCGGCTCCCGGCACATGATCAGTGCATGCTCAGTCACGATACCCGTGCCTGCTCAGCCACGTGATCACTGACGGCACAGTCACGTGATCAGCGCCTCTCGGTCACGTGATCACCGTATGATAAACACGTGATCAGTGAACGACCAGCCACGTGATCACTGCATGCGCGGTCAGGTGGTCAGTTCCTGATCAGCCACCTGATCAGTGCGTGCACAGTCCCCTGATCAGCGCCTGTCAGTCAGTGATCACTGCCTGATAAACACGTGATCAGCGCCTGAACAGCCACATCATCAGTGCATGCGCAGTCACGTGATCAGTGCATGATAGCCACGTGATCAGTGCGTGCACAGTCCCATGATCAGCGCCTGTCAGCCACTGATCATTGCCTGATAAACAGGTGATCAGTGCATGATGAGCCATGTGATCAGTGCCTGATCAGCCACGTCATCAGTGCATGCGCAGTCACGTCATCAGTGCATGATAGCCACGTGATCAGTGCATGCTCAGTCACGTGAACTGTACTTGATCAGCCACGTGATCAGTGCCTGCAGAGTCACGTGGTCAGGGCCTGCTGAGCTTCGTGATTCCTGCCATCTCATCTGCATGACAATTGCCATCTGAGCTGCGTGATTCCTGTCGGCTCATCTGCTTGACAATTGCCAGCTGAGCTGCGTGATTCCTGCCTGGTCACGTGCTTGATTATTGCCAGTTGAGCAGCATGATTCGTCACTGCTGAGCTCCATGCTTATTGCCTGCTGATTGCGTGGTTCGTGTCTGCTCAGCTCTTTGAGTATTGCCTCCTGAGGTCCCTGTTCGGTCGCCACCTGCCGGGGACCAGCCCCAACTGATCCAGGGTACTCGAAGGAGAGATGGCCTAGGCGACTATTTATATGCTAATCAGAGATGTCAAGAATAATAGTATGAGGAGAGCTCAGTAGGAAAATTCGGTGGAGAAAAGAGACTGAGTAGCTTGGTTTACGCGGAAGACCAATCAAACTTCAAGACAAGAAGTTTGCACCACTTACGTAGGCCGCAGGCGCCCTCTCGAATAGCGAAAGGTGCCTCACCCTAGACACCTTCTCGAGTGGGTCTTAGCAGCCCAGGCATAATTAGTAAGCGTGGTGGGTTCTGCGCTCCAGATGGAGACTCAGGTGAAAGTTGAAGGGAAGAATGACAAGGAACTTTATGAATTGGAGCTGTAAGTTAACTCTTTGACAGAGAGAGCGAGATGGTGGTGGGGGACAGCCCCCAGTGAAATCAGAGGTGAGAGCACAAAGCAATACAGTAGGCAGACTCTGGTTTTTTTGGGGGGGAGATGCTCGAGAATATCCGGGTGGACTCCTGAGGCTCGATCCCGCATTTGCGTATGCCGAGCCTCCTTCCTCATGACCTCTGTCCAGAGTGGAATGCCTCCCCGGCTCCCGGCACATGATCAGTGCATGCTCAGTCACGATACCCGTGCCTGCTCAGCCACGTGATCACTGACGGCACAGTCACGTGATCAGCGCCTCTCAGTCACGTGATCACCGTATGATAAACACGTGATCAGTGAACGACCAGCCACGTGATCACTGCATGCGCGGTCAGGTGGTCAGTTCCTGATCAGCCACCTGATCAGTGCGTGCACAGTCCCCTGATCAGCGCCTGTCAGTCACTGATCACTGCCTGATAAACACGTGATCAGTGCCCGAACAGCCACGTCATCACTGCATGCGCAGTCACGTGATCAGTGCATGATAGCCACGTGACCAGTGCGTGCACAGTCCCATGATCAGCGCCTGTCAGCCACTGATCATTGCCTGATAAACACGTGATCAGTGCATGATGAGCCATGTGATCAGTGCCTGATCAGCCACGTCATCAGTGCATGCGCAGTCACGTCATCAGTGCATGATAGCCACGTGATCAGTGCATGCTCAGTCACGTGATCTGGACTTGATCAGCCACGTGATCAGTGCCTGCAGAGTCACGTGATCAGGGCCTGCTGAGCTGCGTGATTCATGCCGGCTCATCTGCATGACAATTGCCATCTGAGGTGCGTGATTCCTGTCGGCTCATCTGCTTGACAATTGCCAGCTGAGCTGCGTGATTCCTGCCTGGTCACGTGCTTGATTATTGCCAGTTGAGCAGCATGATTCGTCACTGCTGAGCTCCATGCTTATTGCCTGCTGATTGCGTGGTTCGTGTCTGCTCAGCTCTTTGAGTATTGCCTCCTGAGGTCCCTGTTCGGTCACCACCTGCCGGGGACCAGCCCCAACTGATCCAGGGTATTCGAAGGAGAGATGCCCTAGGCGACTATTTATATGCTAATCAGAGATGTCAAGAATAATAGTATGAGGAGAGCTCAGTAGGAAAATTCGGTGGAGAAAAGAGACTGAGTAGCTTGGTTTACGCAGAAGACCAATCAACTTCAAGACAAGAAGTTTGCACCACTTACGTAGGCCGCAGGCGCCCTCTCTAATAGCGAAAGGTGCCTCACCCTAGACACCTTCTCGAGTGGGTCTTAGCAGCCCAGGCATAATTAGTAAGCGTGGTGGGTTCTGCGCTCCAGATGGAGACTCAGCTGAAAGTTGAAGGGAAGAATGACAAGGAACTTTATGAATTGGAGCTGTAAGTTAACTCTTTGACAGAGAGAGCGAGATGGTGGTGGGGGACAGCCCCCAGTGAAATCAGAGGTGAGAGCACAAAGCAATACAGTAGGCAGACTCTGGTTTTTTTGGGGGGGAGATGCTCGAGAATATCCGGGTGGACTCCTGAGGCTCGATCCCGCATTTGCGTATGCCGAGCCTCCGTCCTCATGACCTTTGTCCAGAGTGGAATGCCTCCCCGGCTCCCGGCACATGATCAGTGCATGCTCAGTCACGATACCCGTGCCTGCTCAGCCACGTGATCACTGACGGCACAGTCACGTGATCAGCGCCTCTCGGTCACGTGATCACCGTATGATAAACACGTGATCAGTGAACGACCAGCCACGTGATCACTGCATGCGCGGTCAGGTGGTCAGTTCCTGATCAGCCACCTGATCAGTGCGTGCACAGTCCCCTGATCAGCGCCTGTCAGTCACTGATCACTGCCTGATAAACACGTGATCAGCGACTGAACAGCCACGTCATCAGTGCATGCGCAGTCACGTGATCAGTGCATGATAGCCACATGATCAGTGCGTGCACAGTCCCATGATCAGCGCCTGTCAGCCACTGATCATTGCCTGATAAACAGGTGATCAGTGCATGATGAGCCATGTGATCAGTGCCTGATCAGCCACGTCATCAGTGCATGCGCAGTCACGTCATCAGTGCATGATAGCCACGTGATCAGTGCATGCTCAGTCACGTGAACTGTACTTGATCAGCCACGTGATCAGTGCCTGCAGAGTCACGTGATCAGGGCCTGCTGAGCTTCGTGATTCCTGCCATCTCATCTGCATGACAATTGGCATCTGAGCTGCGTGATTCCTGTCGGCTCATCTGCTTGACAATTGCCAGCTGAGCTGCGTGATTCCTGCCTGGTCACGTGCTTGATTATTGCCAGTTGAGCAGCATGATTCGTCACTGCTGAGCTCCATGCTTATTGCCTGCTGATTGCGTGGTTCGTGTCTGCTCAGCTCTTTGAGTATTGCCTCCTGAGGTCCCTGTACAGTCGCCACCTGCCGGGGACCAGCCCCAACTGATCCAGGGTATTCGAAGGAGAGATGGCCTAGGCGACTATTTATATGCTAATCAGAGATGTCAAGAATAATAGTATGAGGAGAGCTCAGTAGGAAAATTCGGTGGAGAAAAGAGACTGAGTAGCTTGGTTTACGCGGAAGACCAATCAAACTTCAAGACAAGAAGTTTGCACCACTTACGTAGGCCGCAGGCGCCCTCTCGAATAGCGAAAGGTGCCTCACCCTAGACACCTTCTCGAGTGGGTCTTAGCAGCCCAGGCATAATTAGTAAGCGTGGTGGGTTCTGCGCTCCAGATGGAGACTCAGCTGAAAGTTGAAGGGAAGAATGACAAGGAACTTTATGAATTGGAGCTGTAAGTTAACTCTTTGACAGAGAGAGCGAGATGGTGGTGGGGGACAGCCCCCAGTGAAATCAGAGGTGAGAGCACAAAGCAATACAGTAGGCAGACTCTGGTTTTTTTTGGGGGGAGATGCTCGAGAATATCCGGGTGGACTCCTGAGGCTCGATCCCGCATTTGCGTATGCCGAGCCTCCTTCCTCATGACCTCTGTCCAGAGTGGAATGCCTCCCCGGCTCCCGGCACATGATCAGTGCATGCTCAGTCACGATACCCGTGCCTGCTCAGCCACGTGATCACTGACGGCACAGTCACGTGATCAGCGCCTCTCAGTCACGTGATCACCGTATGATAAACACGTGATCAGTGAACGACCAGCCACGTGATCACTGCATGCGCGGTCAGGTGGTCAGTTCCTTATCAGCCACCTGATCAGTGCGTGCACAGTCCCCTGATCAGCGCCTGTCAGTCACTGATCACTGCCTGATAAACACGTGATAAGCGCCTGAACAGCCACGTCATCAGTGCATGCGCAGTCACGTGATCAGTGCATGATAGCCACGTGATCAGTGCGTGCACAGTCCCATGATCAGCGCCTGTCAGCCTCTGATCATTGCCTGATAAACAGGTGATCAGTGCATGATGAGCCATGTGATCAGTGGCTGATCAGCCACGTCATCAGTGCATGATAGCCACGTGATCAGTGCATGCTCAGTCACGTGAACTGTACTTGATCAGCTACGTGATCAGTGCCTGCAGAGTCACGTGATCAGGGCCTGCTGAGCTTCGTGATTCCTGCCATCTCATCTGCATGACAATTGGCATCTGAGCTGCGTGATTCCTGTCGGCTCATCTGCTTGACAATTGCCAGCTGAGCTGCGTGATTCCTGCCTGGTCACGTGCTTGATTATTGCCAGTTGAGCAGCATGATTCGTCACTGCTGAGCTCCATGCTTATTGCCTGCTGATTGCGTGGTTCGTGTCTGCTCAGCTCTTTGAGTATTGCCTCCTGAGGTCCCTGTACAGTCGCCACCTGCCGGGGACCAGCCCCAACTGATCCAGGGTATTCGAAGGAGAGATGGCCTAGGCGACTATTTATATGCTAATCAGAGATGTCAAGAATAATAGTATGAGGAGAGCTCAGTAGGAAAATTCGGTGGAGAAAAGAGACTGAGTAGCTTGGTTTACGCGGAAGACCAATCAAACTTCAAGACAAGAAGTTTGCACCACTTACGTAGGCCGCAGGCGCCCTCTCGAATAGCGAAAGGTGCCTCACCCTAGACACCTTCTCGAGTGGGTCTTAGCAGCCCAGGCATAATTAGTAAGCGTGGTGGGTTCTGCGCTCCAGATGGAGACTCAGCTGAAAGTTGAAGGGAAGAATGACAAGGAACTTTATGAATTGGAGCTGTAAGTTAACTCTTTGACAGAGAGAGCGAGATGGTGGTGGGGGACAGCCCCCAGTGAAATCAGAGGTGAGAGCACAAAGCAATACAGTAGGCAGACTCTGGTTTTTTTGGGGGAGATGCTCGAGAATATCCGGGTGGACTCCTGAGGCTCGATCCCGCATTTGCGTATGCCGAGCCTCCTTCCTCATGACCTCTGTCCAGAGTGGAATGCCTCCCCGGCTCCCGGCACATGATCAGTGCATGCTCAGTCACGATACCCGTGCCTGCTCAGCCACGTGATCACTGACGGCACAGTCACGTGATCAGCGCCTCTCAGTCACGTGATCACCGTATGATAAACACGTCATCAGTGAACCACCAGCCACGTGATCACTGCATGCGCGGTCAGGTGGTCAGTTCCTGATCAGCCACCTGATCAGTGCGTGCACAGTCCCCTGATCAGCGCCTGTCAGTCACTGATCACTGCCTGATAAACACGTGATCAGTGCCCGAACATCCACGTCATCAGTGCATGCGCAGTCACGTGATCAGTGCATGATAGCCACGTGACCAGTGCGTGCACAGTCCCATGATCAGCGCCTGTCAGCCACTGATCATTGCCTGATAAACACGTGATCAGTGCATGATGAGCCATGTGATCAGTGCCTGATCAGCCACGTCATCAGTGCATGCGCAGTCACGTCATCAGTGCATGATAGCCACGTGATCAGTGCATGCTCAGTCACGTGATCTGTACTTGATCAGCCACGTGATCAGTGCCTGCAGAGTCACGTGATCAGGGCCTGCTGAGCTGCGTGATTCCTGCCGGCTCATCTGCATGACAATTGCCATCTGAGCTGCGTGATTCCTGTCGGCTCATCTGCTTGACAATTGCCAGCTGAGCTGCGTGATTCCTGCCTGGTCACGTGCTTGATTATTGCCAGTTGAGCAGCATGATTCATCACTGCTGAGCTCCATGCTTATTGCCTGCTGATTGCGTGGTTCGTGTCTGCTCAGCTCTTTGAGTATTGCCTCCTGAGGTCCCTGTTCGGTCGCCACCTGCCGGGGACCAGCCCCAACTGATCCAGGGTATTCGAAGGAGAGATGCCCTAGGCGACTATTTATATGCTAATCAGAGATGTCAAGAATAATAGTATGAGGAGAGCTCAGTAGGAAAATTCGGTGGAGAAAAGAGACTGAGTAGCTTGGTTTACGCAGAAGACCAATCAACTTCAAGACAAGAAGTTTGCACCACTTACGTAGGCTGCAGGCGCCCTCTCGAATAGCGAAAGGTGCCTCACCCTAGACACCTTCTCGAGTGGGTCTTAGCAGCCCAGGCATAATTAGTAAGCGTGGTGGGTTCTGCGCTCCAGATGGAGACTCAGCTGGAAGTTAAAGGGAAGAATGAGAAGGAACTTTATGAATTGGAGCTGTAAGTTAACTCTTTGACAGATAGAGCGAGATGGTGGTGGGGGACAGCCCCCAGTGAAATCAGAGGTGAGAGCACAAAGCAATACAGTAGGCAGACTCTGGTTTTTTTGGGGGGGAGATGCTCGAGAATATGCGGGTGGACTCCTGAGGCTCGATCCCGTATTTGCGTATGCCGAGCCTCCTTCCTCATGACCTCTGTCCAGAGTGGAATGCCTCCCCGGCTCCCGGCACATGATCTGTGCATGCTCAGTCACGATATCAGTGCCTGCTCAGCCACGTGATCACTGACGGCACAGTCACGTGATCAGCGCCTCTCAGTCACGTGATCACCGTATGATAAACACGTCATCAGTGAACCACCAGCCACGTGATCACTGCATGTGCGGTCAGGTGGTCAGTTCCTGATCAGCCACCTGATCAGTGCGTGCACAGTCCCCTGATCAGCGCCTGTCAGTCACTGATCACTGCCTGATAAACACGTGATCAGCGCCTGAACAGCCACGTCATCAGTGCATGCGCAGTCACGTGATCAGTGCATGATAGCCACGTGATCAGTGCGTGCACAGTCCCATGATCAGCGCCTGTCAGCCACTGATCATTGCCTGATAAACAGGTGATCAGTGCATGATGAGCCATGTGATCAGTGCCTGATCAGCCACGTCATCAGTGCATGCGCAGTCACGTCATCAGTGCATGATAGCCACGTGATCAGTGCATGCTCAGTCACGTGATCTGTGCATGACCTGGCTCGTGAACAGTGTATGATCAGCCACGTGATCAGTGCATTATAGACACGTGATCAGTACATGATCAGTCAAGTGATCAGTGGGTGAACAGTCACGTGATCGGTGCATGATGAGCCACGTGATCAGTTCAAGATCAATTACGTGATCAGTGCATGATCCGGCACGTGACCAGTACTTGGATGCTACATGATCACTGCATGATCAGCCACGTGAGCAGTGCATGATAGCCACGTGATCAGTGCATGATCAGTCACGTGATCAGTGCATGATCAGTCACTTGAACAGTGCATGATCATTTACGTGAAATGTGCATGATGAATCACATGACCAGTATATGGTAGCTACGTGATCATTGCATGACCAGCCACTTGAGCAGTGCATGATGGCCACGTGATATGTGCATAATCAGTTACGTGAGCAGAGTATGATCAGCCATGTGATCAGTGCATGAGTGCCACGTGATCAGTGCATGATCAGTCACGTGACAGGTGTGTGATCAGCCACGTGAACAGTGCATGTTCAGCCACGTAATCAGTGCATGATAGCCACGTGATCAGTGCATGATCAATCACGTGATCAGTGTATGATCATCCACGTGAACAGTGCATGCTCAGTCACGTGATCAGGCCCTGCTGAGCTGCGTGATTACTGTCTGTTCATCTGCTTGACAATTGCAAGCTGAGCTGCAAGATTCCTGCCTGTCATCTGCTTGACAATTGCCAGCTGTGCTGCGTAATTCCTGCCTGCTCAGCTGCTTGATTATTGCCAGCTGAGCAGCATGATTCCTCACACCTGAGTTCAATGATTATTGCCTGCTGACTGTATGATTCGTTCCTACTCTGCTCTTTATTTATTGCCTCCAGAGGCATTTGATCAGTGTATGATAGCAAACATGATGAGCGCATGATCAGTCACATGATCAGTGCATGATCCGTCACGTGATCAGTGCATTATCCGTCACGTGATCAGTGCATGATCAGTCCCGTGATCAGTGCATGATCAGCCACGTGTTCAGTGAATGATCAATTACGTGATCATTGCATGATCAGCCACGTGATCTGTGCATGATTGCCACGTGATCAGTGCATGATAGCCACGTGATCAGTGCATGATCAGTCACGTGATACGTGTGTGATCAGCCACGTGATCAGTGCATGATATCCACGTGATCAGTACAGGATAGCCACGTGATCACTTCATGATTAGTCACGTGATCTGTACGTGATCAGTCACGTGATACGTGTTTGATAAGCCAGGTGATCAGTGCGTGGTGAGCCACGTGATCAGTGCAGGATCAATTACGTGATCATTGCATGATCAGTCACATGACCAGTACATGGTAGCTACGTGATCATTGCATGATCAGCCACGTGAGCAGTGCATGATAGCCACGTGATCAGTGCATGATAGTCACCTGATCAGTGCATGATCAGTCACGTGATACGTGTGTGATCAGCCACGTGATCAGTGCATGATATCAGTGCATGATAGCCCGTGATCAGTGCATGAGAGCCACGATATCAGTGCATGATCAGTCACGTGATACGTGTGTGATCAGCCACGTGATCAGTGCATGATATCCACGTGATCAGTGCATGATAGCCACGTGATCAGTGCATGAGAGCCTTGTGATCAGTGCATGATCAGTCACGAGATATATGTGTGATCAGCGACGTGATCAGTGCAGGATCAATTACGTGATCTGTGCATGATCAGTCACGTGACCAGTACATGGTTGCTACGTGATCATTGGAAGTTCAGCCAAGTGAGCAGTGCATGATAGCCACGTGATCAGTGCATCATCAGTCACGTGACCAGTACATGGTAGCTACGTGATCATTGCATGATCAGACACGTGATCAGTGCATGATAGCCACGTGATCAGTGCATGATAGCCACGTGATCAGTGCATGGTCAGTCATCTGATGGGTGTATGATTAGTCACGTGACCGGTACATGGTAGCTACATGATCATTGCATGATCAGCCACGTGATCAGTGCATGATAGCCACGTGATCAGTGCATGATAGCCACGTGATCAGTGCATGGTCAGTCATCTGATGGGTGTATGATTAGTCACGTGACCGGTACATGGTAGCTACGTGATCATTGCATGATCAGCCACGTGATCAGTGCATGATAGCCACGTGATCAGTGCATGGTAGCCACGTGATCAGTGCATGTTCAGCCACGTGATCAGTGCATGATCAGTCACGTGATCAGTGCATGATCAGTCATGTGACCAGTACATGGTAGCTACGTGATCATTGCATGATCAGCTACGTGAGCAGTGCGTTATAGCCACGTGATCAGTGCATGTTCAGCCACGTGATCAGTGCATGATCAGTCACGTGATCAGTGCATGAACAGCCACGTGATCAGTGCATGACCAGGCACGTGATCAGTACATAAACAGTCACGTGAACAGTGCATGATCATTTACGTGATCTGTGCATGATGAATCACGTGACCATTATATGGTAGCTACGTGATCATTGCATGACCAGACACGTGAGCAGTGCATTATCAGCCACATGATCAGTGCATGATCAAATACGTGATCAGTGCATGATCAGCCACGTGATCAGTGCATAACCAGGCACGTGTTCAGTGTATGACCAGCCAAGTAATCAGTGCATGATAGCCATGTGATCAGTGCATGATCAGTCACGTGAACAGTGCATGATCAGCCACGTGAGCAGTGCATGACAGCCACGTGATCAGTGCATGATCAGTTTTGGGAGCATAGTATGATCAGCCACTAGATCAGTGCATGATAGTCACGTGATCACTGCATGATCTGTCACATGATCAGTGTATGATCATCCACGAGATCAGTGCATGGGCAGTCATGTGATCAGTGCATGTTATAGACGTGATCAGTGCATGATCAGTCTCATGATCAGTGTATGATCAACCACGTGATCAGTGCACGATAGCCAGGTAATGAGTGCATGATATCCAGATGATCAGTGCTTTATCAGTCACGTGATCAGTGTATGATCAGCCAAGTAATCAGTGCATGATAGCCAAATGATCAGTGCATGATCAGTCACGTGATCAGTGCATGATCAGTCACGTGATCAGTGCATGATCAGCCACGTGATCAGTGCATGATCAATTACGTGATCAGTGTATGATCAGTCATGTGACCAGTACATGATAGCTACGTGATCATTGCATGATTAGCCACGTGATCAGTGCATGATAGCCACGTGATCAGTGCATGATCAGTCACGTGATACGTGTGTTATCAGCCACCTGATCAGTGCATGATATCCACGTGATCAGTGCATGATAGCCACGTGATCACTTCATGAGTAGTCACGTGATCTGTGCATGACCAGGCACGTGATCAGTGTATGACCAGCCACGTGATCAGTGCATGGTCAGACACGTGAACAGTGTATGATCAGCCACATGATCACTGCATGAAACCTACGTGATCAGTTCATGATTAGTCACGTGATCTGTGCATGACAGGCACGTAATCAGTGCATGATATCCACGTGATCAGTGAATTATAGCCACCTGATCAGTTCATGATCAGTCACGTGATCAGTGCATGATCAGTCACGTGATCAGTGTATGACCAGCCAAGTGATCAGTGCATGATCAGTCCCGTGATCAGTGCATGATCCGTCACGTGACCAGTGTATGATCAGCCACGTGATCCGTGCATGATCAGCCACATGATCAGTGCATGATCAATTACATGATCAGTGCATGATCAGTCACGTGACCAGTACATGGTAGCTAGGTGATCATTGCATGATCAGCCACATGAGCCGTGCATGATAGCCACGAGATCAGTGCATGATCAGCCATTTGATCAGTGCCAGATCAGTCACGTGACCAGTACATGGTAGCTAGGTGATCATTGCATGATCAGCCACATGAGCCGTGCATGATAGCCACGTGATCAGTGCATGATCAGCCATTTGATCAGTGCCAGATCAGTCACGTGATCAGTGCCTGATCAGTCACGTGATCAGTGCATGGTCAGTCAGGTGATCAGTGCATGATCATCCACGTGATCAGTGCATGTGGAGTCATGTAGTCAATGCATGATAGCGCCGTGATCAGTGCACGATCAGTCCCGTGATGAGTGTATGATCAGCCAAGTGATCAGTGCAAGATAGCTACGTGATCAGTGCATGATCAGTCACATGATCAGTGCATGATCAGTCACGTGATAGGTGTGTGATCAGCCATGTGAACAGTGCATGCTCAGTCACGTGATCAGGGCCTGCTGAGTAGCGTGATTCCTGCCTGTCATCTCCTTGACAATTGCCACCTGTGCTGCATAATTCCTGCCTGCTCATCTACTTGATTATTGCCAGCTGAGCAGCATCATTTCTCAGAGATGAGTTCCATGATTATAGCCTTCTGACTGATTCCTGCCTACTCAGCTCTATGTTCATTGCCTCCGGAGGCACATGATCAGTGTGTGACACCAAACATGATCAGCACATGATCAGTCACATGATCAATCCATGATAAGCCAGGTGATCAGTGCATGATCAATTATGTGATCAGTGCATAATCAGTCATGTGACCAGTTCATGGTAGCTGTGTGATCATTGCATGATCAGCCACGTGAGCAGTGCATGATAGCCACGTGATCAGTGCATGATCAGTCACGTGATCTGTGCATGATCAGTCACGTGATCAGTGCATGATAGCCACGTGATCAGTGCATGATCAGTCACGTGATACGTGTGTGATCAGCCACGAGATCAGTGCATGATATCCACGTGATCAGTGGAGGATAGCCACGTGATCACTTCATAATTAGTCACGTGATCTGTACATGATCAGTCACGTGATACGTGTGTGATCAGCCACCGGATCAGTGCGTGTTTAGCCACCTGATCAGTGCAGGATCAATTACGTGATCAGTGCATGATCAGTCACGAGACCAGTACATGGTTGCTACGTGATCGTTGCATGATCAGCCACGTGAGCAGAGCATGATAGCCACGTGATCAGTGCATTATCAATCACGTGATCAGTACATGATCAGTCATGTGAACAGTGCATGATCATTTACGTGATCTGTGCATGATCAGTCACGTGACCACTATATGGTAGCTTCGTGATCATTCCACGATAACCACGTGAGCAGTGCATGATAGCCACGTGATGTGTGCATGATGAGTTTCGTGAGCAGAGTATGATCAGCCACGTGATCAGTGCATGAGTGCCAGGTGATCAGTGCATGATATGTCATGTGACAGGTGTGTGATCAGCCACGTGAACAGTGCATGTTCAGACACGTATTCAGTGCATGATAGCCACGTGATCATTGCATGATAGCCACGTGATCAGTGCATGATCAGCCAGGTGATCAGTGAATGATTGCTCCGTGATCAGTTCATGATTAGTCACAAGATCTGTGCATGACCAGGCAGGTGATCAGTGTATGATCAGCCACGTGAACAGTGCATGATAGCCACGTGATCATTGCATGATCAGTCACGTTGTCTGTGCATGATCAGTCACGTGATCTGTGCATGATCAGTCACGTGATCAGTGCATGATCAATTACCTGATCAGTGCATGATCAGTCACGTGACCAGTGCATGGTAGCTACGTGATCATTGCATGATCAGCCACGTGATCAGTACATGATAGCCACGTGATCAGTGCATGTTAGCCACGTGATCAGTGCATGATCAGTCACGTGATACGTGTGTGATCAGCCAGGTGATCAGTGCATGATATCCACGTGATCAGTGCAGGATAGCCACGTGATCACTTCATGATTAGTCACGTGATCTGTACATGATCAGTCACGTGAACAGTGCATGATCAGTCATGTGATCAGTGTATGACCAGCCAAGTGATCAGTGCATGATAGCCACGTGATCAGTGCATGATCAGTCACGTGATCAGTGCATGATCAGTCTCGTGATCAGTGCATGATCAGCCACATGATCAGTGCATGATCAATTACGTCATCAGTGCATGATCAGTCATGTGACAAGTACATGGTAGCTGCGTGATCAGTGTATGACCAGCCAAGTGATCAGTGCATGATAGCCACGTGATCAGTGCATGATCAGTCACATGATCAGTGCATGATCAGCCACGTCATCAGTGCATGATAGCCACGTGAGTAGTGCATACAATTACGTGATCAGTGCATGTGCAATCACGTGATCTGTGCATGAGAGCCACGTCATCAGTGCATCATCATTCACGTGATAGGTGTGTGATCAGCGACGTGAACAGTGCATGCTCAGTCACGTGATCAGGGCCTGCTGAGCTGCGTGATTACTGTCTGCTCATCTGCATGACAATTTACAGCTGAGCTGTACGATTCCTGCCTGTCATCTCCTTGACAATTGCCACCTGTTCTGCGTAATTCCTGCCTGCTCATCTACTTGATTATTGCCAGCTGAGCAGCATGATTTCTCAGAGCTGAGTTCCATGATTATTGCCTACTGATTCCTGCCTACTCAGCTCTTTGTTCATTGCCTCCAGAGGCACATGATCAGTGTATGACAGCAAACATGATCATCACATGATGAATCACATAATCAATGCATGATAAGCCAGGTGATCAGTGCATGATCAATTACGTGATCAGTGCATGATCAGTCATGTGACCAGTACATGGTAGCTGCGTGATCATTGCATGATCAGCCACGTGAGCAGTGCATGATAGCCACGTGATCAGTGCATGATCAGCCACGTGATCAGTGCATGATCAGTCACCTGATGGGTGTATGATCATTCACGTGACCTGTACATGGTAGCTACATGATCATTGCATGATCAGCCACGTGAGTAGTGCACGATAGCCACGTGATCACTGCATGATCAGTCACGTGATCAGTGCATGATCAGTCATGTGACCAGTACATGGTAGCTGCGTGATCATCGCATGATCAGCCACGTGAGCAGTGCATGATAGCCACGTGATCAGTGCATGATCAGACACGATATCAGTGCATGATCAGTCACGTTATCAGTCCATGATCAGCCACGTGTTCAGTGCATGACCAGGCACGTGATCAGTGTATGTCCAGCCAAGTGATCAGTGCATGATAGCCACGTGATCAGTGCATGATCAGTCACGTGATCAGTGCATGATCAGTCATGTGACGAGTACATGGTAGCTGCGTGATGATCGCATGATCAGCCACGTGAGCAGTGCATGATAGCCTCGTGATCAGTGCATGATCAGACACGAGATCAGTGCATGATCAGTCACGTGATCAGTCCATGATCAGCCACGTGTTCAGTGCATGACCAGGCACGTGATCAGTGTATGTCCAGCCAAGTGATCAGCTAATGATAGCCACGTGATCAGTGCATGATCAGTCACGTGATCAGTGCCTGATCAGTCACGTGATCAGTGTATGATCAGCCACGTGATCAGTGCATGATCAGCCACGTGATCAGTGCATGATCAATTACATGATCAGTGCATGATCAGTCACGTGACCAGTACATGGTAGCTACGTGATCATTGCCAGATCAGCCACGTTAGCAGTGCATGATAGCCACGTGATCAGTGCATGATCAGCCATGTGATCAGTGCATGATCAGTCACGTGATCAGTGCATGGTCAGTCACGTGATCAGTGCATGATCATCCACGTGATCAGTGCATGTGGAGTCGTGGAGTCAATGCATGATAGCGCCGTGATCAGTGCACGATCAGTCCCGTGATGACTGTATGATCAGCCAAGGGATCAGTGCAAGATAGCTACGTGATCAGTGCATGATCAGACACATGATCAGTGCATGATCAGTCACGTGATAGGTGTGTGATCAGCCATGTGAACAGTGCATGCTCAGTCACGTGATCAGGGCCTGCTGAGCTGCGTGATTACTGTCTGCTCATCTGCTTGACAATTGCCAGCTGAGCTGCACGTTTCCTGCCTGTCATCTCCTTGACAATTGCCACCTGTGCTGCGTAATTCCTGCCTGCTCATCTACTTGATTATTGCCAGCTCAGCAGCATGATTTCTCAGACCTGAGTTCCATGATTATAGCCTGCTGACTGATTCCTGCATACTCAGCTCTATGTTCATTGCCTCCAGAGGCACATGATCAGTGTGTGACACCAAACATGATCAGCACATGATCAGTCACATGATCAATGCATGATAAGCCAGGTTATCAGTGCATGATCAATTATGTGATCAGTGCATGATCAGTCATATGACCAGTACATGGTAGCTGCCTGATCATTGCATGATCAGCCACGTGAGCAGTGCATGATAGCCACGTGATCAGTGCATGATCAGTCACGTGATCTGTGCATTATCAGTCACGTGATCTGTGCATGATCAGTCACGTGATCAGTGCCTGATCAATTACCTGATCAGTGCATGATCAGTCACGTGACCAGTGCATGGTAGCTACGTGATCATTGCATGATCAGCCACGTGATCAGTGCATGATAGCCACGTGATCAGTGCATGTTAGCCACGTGATCAGTGCATGATCAGTCACGTGATACGTGCGTGATCAGCCAGGTGATCAGTGCATGATATTCACGTGATCAGTGCAGGATAGGCACGTGATCACTTCATGATTATTCACGTGATCTGTACATGATCAGTCACGTGAGCAGTGCATGATCAGTCATGTGATTAGTGTATGACCAGCCAAGTGATCAGTGCATGATAGCCACGTGATCAGTGCATGATCAGTCACGTGATCAGTGTATGATCAGCCACGTGATCAGTGCATGATCAGCCAAATGATAAGTGCATGATCAATTACGTGATCAGTGCATGATCAGCCACGTGATCAGTGCATGATCAGTCACGTGATCAGTGTATGATCAGCCACGTGATCAGTGCATGATCAGCCAAATGATAAGTGCATGATCAATTAAGTGATCATTGCATGATCAGCCACGTGAGGAGTGCATGATAGCCATGTGATCAGTGCATGATCTGTCACATGATTAGTGTATGATCATCCACATTATCAGGGCATGGGCAGTCATGTGATCAGTGCATGATTAGACGTGATCAGTGCATTTTCAGTCTCGTGGTCAGTGCATGATAGCCACGTGATCAGTGCATGATCAGTCACCTGATGGGTGTATGATCATTCACGTGACCGGTACATGGTAGCTATAAGATCAGTGTATGACCAGCCATGTGATAAGTGCATGATAGCCACGTGATCAGTGCATGATCAGCCACGTGATCAGTGCATGAATATCCACATGATCAGTGCATGATCAATTACGTCATCAGTGCATGATCAGTCACGGACCAGTACATGGTAAGTGCGTGATCAGTGTATGACGAGCCAAGTGATCAGTGCATGATAGCCACGTGATCAGTGCATGATCAATCATGTAATCTGTGCATGAGCAGGCACGTGATCAGTGTATGACCAGCCATGTAATCAGTGCATGATAGCCACGTGATCAGTGCATGATCAGTCATGTGATCAGTGCATGATCAGTCACGTGATCAGTGAATGATCAGCCACGTGATCAGTGCATGATCAGCCACCTGATCAGTGCATGATCAATTACGTGATCAGTGCATTATCAGTCACGTGATCAGTGTATGATCAGCCAAGTGATCAGTGCATGATCAGTCACGTGATCTGTGCATGATCAGTCACGTGTTCAGTGCATGATAGCCACGTGATCAGTGCATGATCAGTCACGTGATACGTGTGTGATCAGCCACGAGATCAGTGCATGATATCCACGTGATCAGTGCAGGATAGCCACGTGATCACTTCATAATTAGTCACGTGATCTGTACATGATCACTCACGTGATACGTGTGTGATCAGCCACCGGATCAGTGCGTGATTAGCCACCTGATCAGTGCAGGATCAATTACGTGATCAGTGCATGATCAGTCACGAGACCAGTACATGGTTGCTACGTGATCGTTGCATGATCAGCCACGTGAGCAGAGCATGATAGCCACGTGATCAGTGCATTATCAATCACGTGATCAGTACATGATCAGTCATGTGAACAGTGCATGATCATTTACGTGATCTGTGCATGATCAGTCACGTGACCAGTATATGGTAGCTTCGTGATCATTCCATGACGAACCACGTGAGCAGTGCATGATAACCACGTGATGTGTGCATGATGAGTTTCGTGAGCAGAGTATGATCAGCCACGTGATCAGTGCATGAGTGCCAGGTGATCAGTGCATTATATGTCACGTGACAGGTGTGTGATCAGCCACGTGAACAGTGCATGTTCAGCCACGTATTCAGTGCATGATAGCCACGTGATCATTGCATGATAGGCACTTGATCAGTGCATGATCAGCCAGGTGATCAGTGAATGATTGCTCCGTGATCAGTTCATGATTAGTCACAAGATCTGTGCATGACCAGGCAGGTGATCAGTGTATGATCAGCCAAGTGAACAGTGCATGATAGCCACGTGATCATTGCATGATCCGTCACGTGATCTGTGCATGATCAGTCACGTGATCTGTGCATGATCAGTCACGTGATCAGTGCATGATCAATTACCTGATCAGTGCATGATCAGTCACGTGACCAGTGCATGGTAGCTACGTGATCATTGCATGATCAGCCACGTGATCAGTGCATGATAGCCACGTGATCAGTGCATGTTAGCCACGTGATCAGTGCATGATCAGTCACGTGATACGTGTGTGATCAGCCAGGTGATCAGTGCATGATATCCACGTGATCAGTGCAGGATAGCCACGTGATCACTTCATGATTAGTCACGTTATCTGTACATGATCAGTCACGTGAACAGTGCATGATCAGTCATGTGATCAGTGTATGACCAGCCAAGTGATCAGTGCATGATAGCCACGTGATCAGTGCATGATCAGTCACGTGATCAGTGCATGATCAGCCACATGATCAGTGCATGATCAATTACGTCATCAGTGCATGATCAGTCATGTGACAAGTACATGGTAGCTGCGTGAACAGTGTATGACCAGCCAAGTGATCAGTGCATGATAGCCACGTGATCAGTGCATGATCAGTCACGTGATCAGTGCATGGTCAGTCACGTGATCAGTGCATGATCATGCACGTTATCAGTGCATGTGGAGTCATGTAGTCAACGCATGATAGCGCCGCAATCAGTGCAAGATCAGTCCCGTGATGAGTGTATGATCAGACAAGTGACCAGTGCAAGATAGCTACGTGATCAGTGCATGATCAGTCACATGATCAGTGCATGATCAGCCACGTCATCAGTGCATGATAGCCACGTGAGTAGTGCATACAATTACGTGATCAGTGCATGTGCAATCACGTGATCTGTGCATGAGAGCCACGTCATCAGTGCATGATCATTCACGTGATAGGTGTGTGATCAGCGACGTGAACAGTGCATGCTCAGTCACGTGATCAGGGACTGCTGAGCTGCATGATTACTGTCTGCTCATCTGCATGACAATTTCCAGCTGAGCTGTACGATTCCTGCCTGTCATCTCCTTGACAATTGCCACCTGTGCTGCGTAATTCCTGTCTGCTCATCTACTTGATTATTGCCAGCTGAGCAGCATGATTTCTCAGAGCTGAGTTCCATGATTATTGCCTACTGATTCCTGCCTACTCAGCTCTTTGATCATTGCCTCCAGAGGCACATGATCAGTGTATGACAGCAAACATGATCATCACATGATGAATCACATAATCAATGCATGATAAGCCAGGTGATCAGTGCATGATCAATTACGTGATCAGTGCATGATCAGTCATGTGACCAGTACATGGTAGCTGCGTGATCATTGCATGATCAGCAACGTGAGCAGTGCATGATAGCCACGTGATCAGTGCATGATCAGCCACGTGATCAGTGCATGATCAGTCATGTGATCAGTGCATTATCAGCCACGTGATCTGTGCATGATCAGTCACGTGACCAGTACATGGTAGCTACGTGATCATTGCATGATAAGCCACGTGATCTGTGCATGATAGCCACGTGATCAGTGCATGATCAGTCACGTGATCAGTGCATGATCAGCCACGTGATCAGTGCATGATCAGCCACGTGATCAGTGCATGACCAGCCACGTGATCAGTGTATGACCAGCCACGTGATCAGTGCATGATCAGCCACGTGATCAGTGCATGATCAGTCACGTGATCAGTGCATGATCAGTCACGTGATCAGTGTATGATCAGCCACGTGATCAGTGCATGATCAGCCACGTGATCAGTGCATGATCAGTCACCTGATGGGTGTATGATCATTCACGTGACCTGTACATGGTAGCTACATGATCATTGTATGATCAGCCACGTGAGTAGTGCACAATAGCCACGTGATCACTGGATGATCAGTCACGTGATCAGTGCATGATCAGTCATGTGACCAGTACATGGTAGCTGCGTGATCATCGCATGATCAGCCACGTGAGCAGTGCATGATAGCCACGTGCTCAGTGCATGATCAGACACGAGATCAGTGCATGATCAGTCACGTGATCAGCCCATGATCAGCCACGTGTTCAGTGCATGACCAGGCACGTGATCAGTGTATTTCCAGCCAATTGATCAGTGCATGATAGCCACGTGATCAGTGCATGATCAGTCACGTGATCAGTGCATGATCAGTCATGTGACCAGTACATGGTAGCTGCGTGATCATCGCATGATCAGCCACGTGAGCAGTGCATGATAGCCACGTGATCAGTGCATGATCAGACACGAGATCAGTGCATGATCAGTCACGTGATCAGTCCATGATCAGCCACGTGTTCAGTGCATGACCAGGCACGTGATCAGTGTATGTCCAGCCAAGTGATCAGCGAATGATAGCCACGTGATCAGGGCATGATAGCCACGTGATCAGTGCATGATCATCCACGTGATCAGTGCATGTGGAGTCGTGGAGTCAATGCATGATAGCGCCGTGATCAGTGCACGATCAGTCCCGTGATGACTGTATGATCAGGCAAGTGATCAGTGCAAGATAGCTACGTGATCAGTGCATGATCAGACACATGATCAGTGCATGATCAGTCACGTGATAGGTGTGTGATCAGCCATGTGAACAGTGCATGCTCAGTCACGTGATCAGGGTCCTGAGCCACATGATCAATGCATGATAAGCTGGGTTATTACTGTATGCTCAATTACGTGATCAGTGCATGATCAGTCATATGACCAGTACATGGTAGCTGCCTGATCATTGCATGATCAGCCACGTGAGCAGTGCATGATAGCCACGTGATCAGTGCATGATCAGTCACGTGATCTATGCATGATCAGTCACGTGATCAGTGCATGATCAATTACCTGATCAGTGCATGATCAGTCACGTGACCAGTGCATGGTAGCTACGTAATCATTGCATGATCAGCCACGTAATCAGTGCATGATAGCCACGTGATCAGTGCATGTTAGTCACGTGATCAGTGCATGATCAGTCACGTGATACGTGCGTGATCAGCCAGGTGATCAGTGCATGATATTCACGTGATCAGTGCAGGATAGGCACGTGATCACTTCATGATTATTCACGTGATCTGTACATGATCAGTCACGTGAACAGTGCATGATCAGTCATGTGATCAGTGCATGACCAGCCAAGTGATCAGTGCATGATCAGCCACGTGATCAGTGCATGATCAGCCACGTGATCAGTGCATGATCAGCCACGTGATCAGTGCATGATCAGCCAAATGATAAGTGCATGATCAATTACGTGATCAGTGCATGATCAGCCACGTGATCAGTGCATGATCAGCCACGTGATCAGTGTATGATCAGCCACGTGATCAGTGCATGATCAGCCAAATGATAAGTGCATGATCAATTACGTGATCCTTGCATGATCAGCCACATGAGGAGTGCATGATCAGCCATGTGATCAGTGCATGATCTGTCACATGATTAGTGTATGATCATCCACGTGATCAGGGCATGGTCAGACACGTGATCAGTGCATGATTAGCCACGTGATCAGTGCATTTTCAGTTTCGTGGTCAGTGCATGATAGCCACGTGATCAGTGCATGATCAGTCACCTGATGGGTGTATGATCATTCACGTTACCGGTACATGGTAGCTATAAGATCAGTGTATGACCAGCCATGTGATAAGTGCATGATAGCCACGTGATCAGTGCATGATCAGCCATGTGATCAGTGCATTAATAGCCACATGATCAGTGCATGATCAATTACGTCATCAGTGCATGATCAGTCACGTGACCAGTACATGGTAAGTGCGTGATCAGTGTATGACCAGCCAAGTGATCAGTGCATGATAGCCACGTGATCAGTGCATGATCAGCCATGTAATCTGTGCATGACCAGCCACTTGATCAGTGCATGATCAGCCACGTAATCAGTGCATGATCAGTCACGTGATCAGTGTATGATCAGTCACGTGATCAGTGCATGATCAGTCACGTGATCAGTGCATGATCAGCCACGTGATCAGTGCATGATCAGCCACGTGATCAGTGCATGATCAGTCACATGATCAGTGCATGACCAATTACGTCATCAGTGCATGACCAGCCATGTGACCAGTGCATGATAAGCACGTGATCAGTGTATGATCAGCCACGTGATCAGTGCATGATAGTCACGTGATCAGTGCATGATCAGCCACGTGATCAGTGCATGATCAGCCACGTGATCAGTGCATGATCAGTCACGTGATCAGTGCATGATCAGCCGCGTGATCAGTGCATGATCATCTGCTTGTCACGTGCCATCTGAGCTGCATGATTCCTGCGTGTCAGTGCATGACAATAGCCACGTGATCTGCGTAATTCCTGCCTGCTCATCTGCTTGATCATTGCCAGCTGATCAGCATGATATCCAGAGCTGAGTTGCAGGATTATTGCCTAGTGATCACTGCCTACTCAGCTCTTTGTTAATTAGTCACGTGATCTGTACATGATCAGCAAACGTGATCCGTGTGTGATCAGCCACCGGATCAGTGCGTGATTAGCCACCTGATCAGTGCAGGATCAATCACGTGATCAGTGCATGATCAGTCACGAGACCAGTACATGGTTGCTACGTGATCGTTGCATGATCAGCCACGTGAGCAGAGCATGATAGCCACGTGATCAGTGCATTATCAATCACGTGATCAGTACATGATCAGTCATGTGAACAGTGCATGATCATTTACGTGATCTGTGCATGATCAGTCACGTGACCAGTACATGGTAGCCACGTGATCATTCCATGACCAACCACGTGAGCAGTGCATGATAACCACGTGATGTGTGCATGATGAGTTTCGTGAGCAGAGTATGATCAGCCACGTGATCAGTGCATGATATCAGTGCATTATAGCCACGTGATCAGTGTGTGATCAGCCACGTGAACAGTGCATGTTCAGCCACGTAATCAGTGCATGATCAGCCACGTGATCATTGCATGATTGGTACGTGATCGTTGCATGATCAGCCAGGTGATCAGTGAATGATTAGTCACGTGATCAGTTCATGATTAGTCACGTGATCTGTGCATGATCAGTCAGGTGATCAGTGCATGATCAGCCAAGTGAACAGTGCATGATCAGCCACGTGACCATTGCATGATCGCCACGTGATCTGTGCATGATCAGTCACGTGATCTGTGCATGATCAGTCACGTGATCTGTGCATGATCAGTTACCTGAGCAGTGTATGATCAACCACGTGATCAGTAGCTGCGTGATCATGCATGATCAGCCACGTGATCAGTGCATGATAGCTACGTGATCAGTGCATGATCAGCCACGTGATCAGTGCATGATCAGCCACGTGATCAGTGCATGATAAGCCAGGTGATCAGTGCATGATCAGTCACGTGATCAGTGCAGGATCAGCCACGTGATCACTTCATGATTAGTCACGTGATCAGTACATGATCAGTCACGTGAACAGTGCATGATCAGTCACGTGATCAGTGTATGACAGCCAAGTGAACAGTGCATGATCAGCCACGTGATCAGTGCATGATCAGTCACGTGATCAGTGCATGATCAGCCACATGATCAGTGCATGATCAATTACGTCATCAGTGCATGATCAGTCATGTGACAAGTACATGGTCAGTTGCGTGAACAGTGTATGACCAGCCAAGTGATCAGTGCATGATAGCTACGTGATCAGTGCATGATCAGTCACGTGATCAGTGCATGGTCAGTCACGTGATCAGTGCATGATCATGCACGTTATCAGTGCATGATAGCACGTAATCAGTGCATGATCAGTCCCGTGATCAGTGCATGATCAGCCACGTGATCAGTGCATGATCAGCCACGTGATCAGTGCATGATCAGCCACGTGATCAGTGCATGATCAGTCACGTGATCAGTGCATGATCAGCCACGTGAACAGTGCATGCTCAGTCACGTGATCAGGGCCTGCTGAGCTGCGTGATTACTGTCTGCTCATCTGCTTGACAATTGCCAGCTGAGCTGCACGATTCCTGCCTGTCATCTGCTTGACAATTGCCAGCTGTGCTGCGTAATTCCTGCCTGCTCAGCTGCTTGATTATTGCCAGCTGAGCAGCATGATTTCTCTCAGAGCTGAGTTCCATGATTATTGCCTGCTGACTGATTCCTGCCTACTCAGCTCTTTGTTCATTGCCTCCAGAGGCACATGATCAGTGTATGATAGCAAACATGATCAGCACATGATCAGTCACATGATCAGTGCATGATAAGCCACGTGATCAGTGCATGATCAGTTACGTGATCAGTGCATGATCAGTCATGTGACCAGTACATGGTAGCTGCGTGATCAGTGCATGATCAGCCACGTGATCAGTGCATGATAGCCACGTGATCAGTGCATGATCAGCCACGTGATCAGTGCATGATCAGTCACGTGATCAGTGCATGATCAGTCACGTGATCAGTGCATGATCAGTCACGTGACCAGTGCATGATAGCTACGTGATCATTGCATGATCAGCCACGTGATCAGTGCATGATAGCCACGTGATCAGTGCATGATCAGCCACGTGATCAGTGCATGATCAGTCACGTGATCAGTGCATGATCAGCCACGTGATCAGTGCATGATAGCCACGTGATCAGTGCATGATAGCCACGTGATCAGTGCATGATCAGTCACGTGATCAGTGCATGATCAGTCACGTGATCAGTGCATGATCAGTCACGTGATCAGTGCATGATCAGCCACGTGATCAGTGCATGATAGCCACGTGATCAGTGCATGATCAGTCACGTGATCAGTGCATGATCAGCCACGTGATCAGTGCATGATCAGCCACGTGATCAGTGCATGATCAGCCACGTGATCAGTGCATGATCAGCCACGTGATCAGTGCATGATCAGTCACGTGATCAGTGCATGATCAGCCACGTGATCAGTGCATGATCAGCCACGTGATCAGTGCATGATCAGTCACGTGATCAGTGCATGATCAGCCACGTGATCAGTGCATGATAGCCACGTGATCAGTGCATGATCAGTCACGTGATCAGTGCATGATCAGCCACGTGATCAGTGCATGATCAGTCACGTGATCAGTGCATGATCAGACGTGATCAGTGCATGATCAGTCACGTGATCAGTGCATGATAGCCACGTGATCAGTGCATGATCAGTCACGTGATCAGTGCATGATCAGTCACGTGATCAGTGCATGATAGCTACGTGATCAGTGCATGATCAGCCACGTGATCAGTGCATGATAGCCACGTGATCAGTGCATGATCAGCCACGTGATCAGTGCATGATAGCCACGTGATCAGTGCATGATCAGTCACGTGATCAGTGCATGATCAGTCACGTGATCAGTGCATGATCAGTGCGTGATCAGTGCATGATCAGCCACGTGATCAGTGCATGATAGCCACGTGATCAGTGCATGATCAGTCACGTGATCAGTGCATGATCAGTCACGTGATCAGTGCATGATCAGCCACGTGATCAGTGCATGATAGTCACGTGATCAGTGCATGATCAGTCACGTGATCAGTGCATGATCAGTCACGTGATCAGTGCATGATCAGCCACGTGATCAGTGCATGATCAGCCACGTGATCAGTGCATGATAGCCACGTGATCAGTGCATGATCAGTCACGTGATCAGTGCATGATCAGTCACGTGATCAGTGCATGATCAGTGCGTGATCAGTGCATGATCAGCCACGTGATCAGTGCATGATAGCCACGTGATCAGTGCATGATCAGCCACGTGATCAGTGCATGATCAGTCACGTGATCAGTGCATGATCAGTCACGTGATCAGTGCATGATCAGCCACGTGATCAGTGCATGATCAGTCACGTGATCAGTGCATGATCAGTCACGTGATCAGTGCATGATAGCCACGTGATCAGTGCATGATCAGTCACGTGATCGTGTGTGATCAGCCACGTGATCAGTGCATGATATCCACGTGATCAGTGCATGATAGCCACGTGATCAGTGCATGATCAGTCACGTGATCAGTGCATGATCAGTCACGTGATCGTGTGTGATCAGCCACGTGATCAGTGCATGATCAGCCACGTGATCAGTGCATGATCAATTACGTGATCAGTGCATGATCAGTCACGTGACCAGTACATGGTTGCTACGTGATCGTGCATGATCAGCCACGTGATCAGTGCATGATAGCCACGTGATCAGTGCATGATCAGTCACGTGATCAGTGCATGATCAGTCACGTGATCAGTGCATGATCATTTACGTGATCAGTGCATGATCAGTCACGTGACCAGTATATGGTAGCTACGTGATCATTGCATGACAGCCACGTGAGCAGTGCATGATAGCCACGTGATCAGTGCATGATCAGTTACGTGATCAGTGTATGATCAGCCACGTGATCAGTGCATGAGTGCCACGTGATCAGTGCATGATAGTCACGTGACAGTGTGTGATCAGCCACGTGATCAGTGCATGATCAGCCACGTGATCAGTGCATGATAGCCACGTGATCAGTGCATGATCAGTCACGTGATCAGTGCATGATCAGCCACGTGATCAGTGCATGATCAGCCCGTGATCAGTGCATGATCAGTCACGTGATCAGTGCATGATCAGCCACGTGATCAGTGCATGATCAGCCACGTGATCAGTGCATGATAGCCACGTGATCAGTGCATGATCAGTCACGTGATCAGTGCATGATCAGTCACGTGATCAGTGCATGATCAGTCACGTGATCAGTGCATGATCAATTACGTGATCAGTGCATGATCAGTCACGTGATCAGTGCATGATAGCTACGTGATCAGTGCATGATCAGCCACGTGATCAGTGCATGATAGCCACGTGATCAGTGCATGATAGCCACGTGATCAGTGCATGATCAGTCACGTGATCAGTGCATGATCAGCCACGTGATCAGTGCATGATATCCACGTGATCAGTGCATGATAGCCACGTGATCAGTGCATGATCAGTCACGTGATCAGTGCATGATCAGTCACGTGATCAGTGCATGATCAGTCACGTGATCAGTGCATGATCAGCCACGTGATCAGTGCATGATAGCCACGTGATCAGTGCATGATCAGTCACGTGATCAGTGCATGATCAGCCACGTGATCAGTGCATGATCAGTCACGTGATCAGTGCATGATCAGTCACGTGACCAGTACATGATAGCTGCGTGATCAGTGCATGATCAGCCACGTGATCAGTGCATGATAGCCACGTGATCAGTGCATGATCAGTCACGTGATCAGTGCATGATCAGTCACGTGATCAGTGCATGATCAGCACGTGATCAGTGCATGATCAGTCATGTGTCAGTGCATGATAGCCCGTGATCAGTGCATGATCAGTCACGTGATCAGTGCATGATCAGCCACGTGATCAGTGCATGATAGCCACGTGATCAGTGCATGATCAGTCACGTGATCAGTGCATGATCAGCCACGTGATCAGTGCATGATCAGCCACGTGATCAGTGCATGATCAGCCACGTGATCAGTGCATGATCAGCCACGTGATCAGTGCATGATAGCCACGTGATCAGTGCATGATCAGTCACGTGATCAGTGTATGATCAGCCACGTGAACAGTGCATGCTCAGTCACGTGATCAGGGCCTGCTGAGCTGCGTGATTACTGTCTGCTCATCTGCTTGACAATTGCCAGCTGAGCTGCACGATTCCTGCCTGTCATCTGCTTGACAATTGCCACCTGTGCTGCGTAATTCCTGCCTGCTCATCTGCTTGATTATTGCCAGCTGAGCAGCATGATTTCTCAGAGCTGAGTTCCATGATTATTGCCTACTGATTCCTGCCTACTCAGCTCTTTGTTCATTGCCTCCAGAGGCACATGATCAGTGTATGACAGCAAACATGATCAGCACATGATCAGTCACATGATCAGTGCATGATAAGCCACGTGATCAGTGCATGATCAATTACGTGATCAGTGCATGATCAGTCACGTGATCAGTGCATGGTAGCTGCGTGATCATTGCATGATCAGCCACGTGATCAGTGCATGATAGCCACGTGATCAGTGCATGATCAGTCACGTGATCAGTGCATGATCAGTCACGTGATCAGTGCATGATCAGCCACGTGATCAGTGCATGATCAGTCACGTGATCAGTGCATGGTAGCTACGTGATCATTGCATGATCAGCCACGTGATCAGTGCATGATAGCCACGTGATCAGTGCATGATCAGTCACGTGATCAGTGCATGATCAGCCACGTGATCAGTGCATGATATCAGTGCATGATAGCCACGTGATCAGTGCATGATCAGCCACGTGATCAGTGCATGATCAGCCACGTGATCAGTGCATGATCAGCCACGTGATCAGTGCATGATAGCCACGTGATCAGTGCATGATCAGTCACGTGATCAGTGCATGATCAGTCACGTGATCAGTGCATGATCAGCCACGTGATCAGTGCATGATCAGCCACGTGATCAGTGCATGATCAGTCACGTGATCAGTGCATGATCAGTCACGTGATCAGTACATGGTAGCTACGTGATCATTGCATGATCAGCCACGTGATCAGTGCATGATAGCCACGTGATCAGTGCATGATCAGTCACGTGATCAGTGCATGATCAGTCACGTGATCAGTGCATGATAGCTGCGTGATCATGCATGATCAGCCACGTGATCAGTGCATGATAGCCACGTGATCAGTGCATGATCAGCCACGTGATCAGTGCATGATCAGTCACGTGATCAGTGCATGATCAGCCACGTGATCAGTGCATGATCAGTCACGTGATCAGTGCATGATCAGCCACGTGATCAGTGCATGATAGCCACGTGATCAGTGCATGATCAGTCACGTGATCAGTGCATGATCAGTCACGTGATCAGTGCATGATAGCTACGTGATCATGCATGATCAGCCACGTGATCAGTGCATGATAGCCACGTGATCAGTGCATGATCAGTCACGTGATCAGTGCATGATCAGTCACGTGATCAGTGCATGATCAGCCACGTGATCAGTGCATGATCAGCCACGTGATCAGTGCATGATCAGCCACGTGATCAGTGCATGATAGCCACGTGATCAGTGCATGATCAGCCACGTGATCAGTGCATGATCAGCCACGTGATCAGTGCATGATCAGTCGTGATCAGTGCATGATAGCCCGTGATCAGTGCATGATCAGTCCCGTGATCAGTGCATGATCAGCCACGTGATCAGTGCATGATCAGCCACGTGATCAGTGCATGATCAGCCACGTGATCAGTGCATGATCAGTCACGTGATCAGTGTGTGATCAGCCACGTGAACAGTGCATGCTCAGTCACGTGATCAGGGCCTGCTGAGCTGCGTGATTACTGTCTGCTCATCTGCTTGACAATTGCCAGCTGAGCTGCACGATTCCTGCCTGTCATCTGCTTGACAATTGCCAGCTGTGCTGCGTAATTCCTGCCTGCTCAGCTGCTTGATTATTGCCAGCTGAGCAGCATGATTTCTCACAGCTGAGTTCCATGATTATTGCCTGCTGACTGATTCCTGCCTACTCAGCTCTTTGTTCATTGCCTCCAGAGGCACATGATCAGTGTATGACACAAACATGATCAGCGCATGATCAGTCACATGATCAATGCATGATAAGCCACGTGATCAGTGCATGATCAGTCATGTGATCAGTGCATGATCAGTCACGTGACCAGTGCATGGTAGCTGCGTGATCAGTGCATGATCAGCCACGTGATCAGTGCATGATAGCCACGTGATCAGTGCATGATCAGTCACGTGATCAGTGCATGATCAGTCACGTGATCAGTGCATGATCAGTCACGTGATCAGTGCATGATCAGTCACGTGATCAGTGCATGATAGCTACGTGATCAGTGCATGATCAGCCACGTGATCAGTGCATGATAGCCACGTGATCAGTGCATGATCAGCCACGTGATCAGTGCATGATCAGTCACGTGATCAGTGCATGATCAGCCACGTGATCAGTGCATGATAGTCACGTGATCAGTGCATGATAGCCACGTGATCAGTGCATGATCAGTCACGTGATCAGTGCATGATCAGTCACGTGATCAGTGCATGATCAGTCACGTGATCAGTGCATGATCAGCCACGTGATCAGTGCATGATAGCCACGTGATCAGTGCATGATCAGTCACGTGATCAGTGCATGATCAGCCACGTGATCAGTGCATGATCAGCCACGTGATCAGTGCATGATCAGCCACGTGATCAGTGCATGATCAGCCACGTGATCAGTGCATGATCAGTCACGTGATCAGTGCATGATCAGCCACGTGATCAGTGCATGATCAGCCACGTGATCAGTGCATGATCAGTCACGTGATCAGTGCATGATCAGCCACGTGATCAGTGCATGATAGCCACGTGATCAGTGCATGATCAGTCACGTGATCAGTGCATGATCAGCCACGTGATCAGTGCATGATCAGTCACGTGATCAGTGCATGATCAGACGTGATCAGTGCATGATCAGTCACGTGATCAGTGCATGATAGCCACGTGATCAGTGCATGATCAGTCACGTGATCAGTGCATGATCAGTCACGTGATCAGTGCATGATAGCTACGTGATCAGTGCATGATCAGCCACGTGATCAGTGCATGATAGCCACGTGATCAGTGCATGATCAGCCACGTGATCAGTGCATGATAGCCACGTGATCAGTGCATGATCAGTTACGTGATCAGTGCATGATCAGTCACGTGATCAGTGCATGATCAGTGCGTGATCAGTGCATGATCAGCCACGTGATCAGTGCATGATAGCCACGTGATCAGTGCATGATCAGTCACGTGATCAGTGCATGATCAGCCACGTGATCAGTGCATGATCAGCCACGTGATCAGTGCATGATAGTCACGTGATCAGTGCATGATCAGTCACGTGATCAGTGCATGATCAGTCACGTGATCAGTGCATGATCAGCCACGTGATCAGTGCATGATCAGCCACGTGATCAGTGCATGATCAGTCACGTGATCAGTGCATGATCAGTCACGTGATCAGTGCATGGTAGCTACGTGATCAGTGCATGATCAGCCACGTGATCAGTGCATGATAGCCACGTGATCAGTGCATGATCAGTCACGTGATCAGTGCATGATCAGTCACGTGATCAGTGCATGATCAGTCACGTGATCAGTGCATGATCAATCACGTGATCAGTGCATGATCAGTCACGTGATCAGTGCATGATAGCTACGTGATCAGTGCATGATCAGCCACGTGATCAGTGCATGATAGCCACGTGATCAGTGCATGATCAGTCACGTGATCAGTGCATGATCAGCCACGTGATCAGTGCATGATCAGCCACGTGATCAGTGCATGATCAGTCACGTGATCAGTGCATGATCAGTCACGTGATCAGTGCATGATCAGTCACGTGATCAGTGCATGATCAGCCACGTGATCAGTGCATGATAGCCACGTGATCAGTGCATGATCAGCCACGTGATCAGTGCATGATCAGTCACGTGATCAGTGCATGATCAGTCACGTGATCAGTGCATGATCAGCCACGTGATCAGTGCATGATCAGCCACGTGATCAGTGCATGATCAGCCACGTGATCAGTGCATGATCAGTCACGTGATCAGTGTGATCAGCCACGTGATCAGTGCATGATCAGTCACGTGATCAGTGCATGATCAGTTACGTGATCAGTGCATGATCAGTCACGTGATCAGTGCATGATAGCTACGTGATCAGTGCATGATCAGCCACGTGATCAGTGCATGATAGCCACGTGATCAGTGCATGATCAGTCACGTGATCAGTGTGATCAGCCACGTGATCAGTGCATGATCAGTCACGTGATCAGTGCATGATCAATTACGTGATCAGTGCATGATCATCACGTGATCAGTGCATGGTAGCTACGTGATCAGTGCATGATCAGCCACGTGATCAGTGCATGATAGCCACGTGATCAGTGCATGATCAGTCACGTGATCAGTGCATGATCAGTCACGTGATCAGTGCATGATCAGCCACGTGATCAGTGCATGATCAGTCACGTGATCAGTGCATGATAGCTGCGTGATCAGTGCATGATCAGCCACGTGATCAGTGCATGATAGCCACGTGATCAGTGCATGATCAGTCACGTGATCAGTGCATGATCAGTCACGTGATCAGTGCATGATCAGCCACGTGATCAGTGCATGATCAGTCACGTGATCAGTGCATGATCAGTCACGTGATCAGTGCATGATAGCTGCGTGATCAGTGCATGATCAGCCACGTGATCAGTGCATGATAGCCACGTGATCAGTGCATGATCAGTCACGTGATCAGTGCATGATCAGTCACGTGATCAGTGCATGATCAGCCACGTGATCAGTGCATGATCAGTCACGTGATCAGTGCATGATCAGTCACGTGATCAGTGCATGATAGCTACGTGATCAGTGCATGATCAGCCACGTGATCAGTGCATGATAGCCACGTGATCAGTGCATGATCAGTCACGTGATCCTGTGTGATCAGCCACGTGATCAGTGCATGATATCCACGTGATCAGTGCATGATAGCCACGTGATCAGTGCATGATAGCCACGTGATCAGTGCATGATCAGTCACGTGATCAGTGCATGATCAGCCACGTGATCAGTGCATGATCAGCCACGTGATCAGTGCATGATCAATTACGTGATCAGTGCATGATCAGTCACGTGACCAGTACATGGTAGCTACGTGATCATTGCATGATCAGCCACGTGATCAGTGCATGATAGCCACGTGATCAGTGCATGATCAGTCACGTGATCAGTGCATGATCAGTCACGTGATCAGTGCATGATCATTTACGTGATCAGTGCATGATCAGTCACGTGACCAGTGCATGATAGCTACGTGATCAGTGCATGATCAGCCACGTGATCAGTGCATGATGCCACGTGATCAGTGCATGATCAGTCACGTGATCAGTGTGTGATCAGCCACGTGATCAGTGCATGATCAGCCACGTGATCAGTGCATGATAGCCACGTGATCAGTGCATGATCAGTCACGTGATCAGTGCATGATCAGCCACGTGATCAGTGCATGATCAGACACGTGATCAGTGCATGATCAGCCACGTGATCAGTGCATGATAGCCACGTGATCAGTGCATGATCAGTCACGTGATCAGTGCATGATCAGTCACGTGATCAGTGCATGATCAGCCACGTGATCAGTGCATGATCAGTCACGTGATCAGTGCATGATCAGTCACGTGATCAGTGCATGATCAGCCACGTGATCAGTGCATGATCAGTCATGTGTCAGTGCATGATAGCGTCATGATCAGTGCATGATCAGTCCTGTGATCAGTGCATGATCAGCCACGTGATCAGTGCATGATAGCCACGTGATCAGTGCATGATCAGTCACGTGATCAGTGCATGATCAGTCACGTGATCAGTGCATGATAGCCACGTGATCAGTGCATGACAATTACGTGATCAGTGCATGATCAGTCACGTGATCAGTGCATGATAGCCACGTGATCAGTGCATGATCAGTCACGTGATCAGTGCATGATCAGCCACGTGATCAGTGCATGATCAGTCACGTGATCAGTGCATGATCAGCCACGTGATCAGTGCATGATCAGTCACGTGATCAGTGCATGATCAGTCACGTGATCAGTGCATGATAGCTACGTGATCAGTGCATGATCAGCCACGTGATCAGTGCATGATCAGCCACGTGATCAGTGCATGATCAGTCACGTGATCAGTGCATGATCAGCCACGTGATCAGTGCATGATCAGCCACGTGATCAGTGCATGATCAGCCACGTGATCAGTGCATGATAGTCACGTGATCAGTGCATGATCAGTCACGTGATCAGTGCATGATCAGCCACGTGATCAGTGCATGATCAGTCACGTGATCAGTGCATGATCAGCCACGTGATCAGTGCATGATCAGTCACGTGATCAGTGCATGATCAGTCACGTGATCAGTGCATGATAGCTGCGTGATCAGTGCATGATCAGCCACGTGATCAGTGCATGATAGCCACGTGATCAGTGCATGATCAGTCACGTGATCAGTGCATGATCAGTCACGTGATCAGTGCATGATCAGCCACGTGATCAGTGCATGATCAGTCACGTGATCAGTGCATGATAGCCACGTGATCAGTGCATGATCAGCCACGTGATCAGTGCATGATAGCCACGTGATCAGTGCATGATCAGCCACGTGATCAGTGCATGATCAGTCACGTGATCAGTGCATGATCAGTCACGTGATCAGTGCATGATAGCCACGTGATCAGTGCATGATCAGCCACGTGATCAGTGCATGATAGCCACGTGATCAGTGCATGATCAGTCACGTGATCAGTGCATGATCAGTCACGTGATCAGTGCATGATCAGCCACGTGATCAGTGCATGATCAGTCACGTGATCAGTGCATGATCAGTCACGTGACCAGTGCATGATAGCTACGTGATCAGTGCATGATCAGCCACGTGATCAGTGCATGATAGCCACGTGATCAGTGCATGATAGCCACGTGATCAGTGCATGATCAGTCACGTGATCAGTGCATGATCAGTCACGTGATCAGTGCATGATAGCCACGTGATCAGTGCATGATCAGCCACGTGATCAGTGCATGATAGCCACGTGATCAGTGCATGATCAGCCACGTGATCAGTGCATGATCAGCCACGTGATCAGTGCATGATAGCCACGTGATCAGTGCATGATCAGTTACGTGAGCAGTGTATGATCAGCCACGTGATCAGTGCATGGTCAGACACGTGAACAGTGTATGATCAGCCACGTGATCAGTGCATGATATCCAAGTGATCAGTGCATGATCAATCACGTGATCAGTGTATGATCAGCCACGTGAACAGTGCATGCTCAGTCACGTGATCAGGGCCTGCTGAGCTGCGTGATTACTGTCTGCTCATCTGCTTGACAATTGCCAGCTGAGCTGCACGATTCCTGCCTGTCATCTGCTTGACAATTGCCAGCTGTGCTGCGTAATTCCTGCCTGCTCAGCTGCTTGATTATTGCCAGCTGAGCAGCATGATTCCTCACAGCTGAGTTCCATGATTATTGCCTGCTGACTGTTTGATTCGTGCCTACTCAGCTCTTTGTTTATTGCCTCCAGAGGCACATGATCAGTGTATGATAGCAAACATGATCAGCGCATGATCAGTCACATGATCAGCGCCATTAAGTCACGTGATCACTACATGATAGTCATGTGATCAGTCCATGCTCAGTCACGGTATCAGTGCATGATCAGCCACGTGATCAGTGCATGATCTGTCACATGATTAGTGTATGATCATCCACGTGATCAGTGCATGGGCAGTCATGTGATCAGTGCATGATTAGACGTGATCAGTGCATGATCAGTCTCGTGATCAGTGCATGATAGCCACGTGATCAGTGCATGATCAGTCACCTGATGGGTGTATGATCATTCACGTGACCTGTACATGGTAGCTACATGATCAGTGCATGATCAGCCACGTGATAGTGCATGATAGCCACGTGATCAGTGCATGATCAGTCACGTGATCAGTGCATGATCAGCCACGTGATCAGTGCATGATCAGTTACGTGATCAGTGCATGATCAGTCACGTGATCAGTGCATGATAGCCACGTGATCAGTGCATGATCAGCCACGTGATCAGTGCATGATAGCCACGTGATCAGTGCATGATCAGTCACGTGATCAGTGCATGATCAGTCACGTGATCAGTGCATGATCAGCCACGTGATCAGTGCATGATCAGTCACGTGATCAGTGCATGATCAGTCACGTGATCAGTGCATGATAGCTACGTGATCAGTGCATGATCAGCCAGTGATCAGTGCATGATAGCCACGTGATCAGTGCATGATCAGTCACGTGATCAGTGCATGATCAGTCACGTGATCAGTGCATGATCAGCCACGTGATCAGTGCATGATCAGTTACGTGATCAGTGCATGATCAGTCACGTGACAGTGCATGGTAGCTACGTGATCAGTGCATGATCAGCCACGTGATCAGTGCATGATAGCCACGTGATCAGTGCATGATCAGTCACGTGATCAGTGTGTGATCAGCCACGTGATCAGTGCATGATATCCATGTGATCAGTGCATGATAGCCACGTGATCAGTGCATGATAGCCACGTGATCAGTGCATGATCAGTCACGTGATCAGTGTGTGATCAGCCACGTGATCAGTGCATGATCAGCCACGTGATCAGTGCATGATCAATTACGTGATCAGTGCATGATCAGTCACGTGACCAGTACATGGTTGCTACGTGATCAGTGCATGATCAGCCACGTGATCAGTGCATGATAGCCACGTGATCAGTGCATGATCAGCCACGTGATCAGTGCATGATCAGTCACGTGATCAGTGCATGATCATTTACGTGATCTGTGCATGATCAGTCACGTGACCAGTATATGTAGCTACGTGATCATTGCATGATCAGCCACGTGATCAGTGCATGATAGCCACGTGATCAGTGCATGATCAGTTACGTGATCAGTGCATGATCAGCCACGTGATCAGTGCATGATGCCACGTGATCAGTGCATGATCAGTCACGTGACAGTGTGTGATCAGCCACGTGATCAGTGCATGATCAGCCACGTGATCAGTGCATGATAGCCACGTGATCAGTGCATGATCAGTCACGTGATCAGTGTATGATCAGCCACGTGATCAGTGCATGATCAGCCACGTGATCAGTGCATGATCAGCCACGTGATCAGTGCATGATATCCACGTGATCAGTGCATGATCAGTCACGTGATCAGTGCATGATCAGTCACGTGATCAGTGCATGATCAGCCACGTGATCAGTGCATGATCAGTCACGTGATCAGTGCATGATAGCTACGTGATCAGTGCATGATCAGCCACGTGATCAGTGCATGATAGCCACGTGATCAGTGCATGATAGCCACGTGATCAGTGCATGATCAGTCACGTGATCAGTGCATGATCAGCCACGTGATCAGTGCATGACAGGCACGTGATCAGTATGATCAGCCACGTGATCAGTGCATGATAGCCACGTGATCAGTGCATGATCAGTCACGTGATCAGTGCATGATCAGTCACGTGATCAGTGCATGATCAGCCACGTGATCAGTGCATGATCAGCCACGTGATCAGTGCATGATCAATCACGTGATCAGTGCATGATCAGTCACGTGATCAGTGCATGATACCACGTGATCAGTGCATGATCAGCCACGTGATCAGTGCATGATAGCCACGTGATCAGTGCATGATCAGCCACGTGATCAGTGCATGATCAGTCACGTGATCAGTGCATGATCAGTCACGTGATCAGTGCATGATCAGCCACGTGATCAGTGCATGATCAGTCATGTGTCAGTGCATGATGCCACGTGATCAGTGCATGATCAGTCCGTGATCAGTGCATGATCAGCCACGTGATCAGTGCATGATAGCCACGTGATCAGTGCATGATCAGTCACGTGATCAGTGCATGATCAGCCACGTGATCAGTGCATGATCAGCCACGTGATCAGTGCATGACAGTCACGTGATCAGTGCATGATCAGCCACGTGATCAGTGCATGATCAGCCACGTGATCAGTGCATGATCAGTCACGTGATCGGTGTATGATCAGCCACGTGAACAGTGCATGCTCAGTCACGTGATCAGGCCTGCTGAGCTGCGTGATTACTGTCTGCTCATCTGCTTGACAATTGCCAGCTGAGCTGCATGATTCCTGCCTGTCATCTGCTTGACAATTGCCACCTGTGCTGTATAATTCCTGCCTGCTCATCTGCTTGATTATTGCCAGCTGAGCAGCATGATTTCTCACAGCTGAGTTCCATGATTATAGCCTGCTGACTGATTCCTGCCTACTCAGCTCTTTGTTCATTGCCTCCAGAGGCACATGATCAGTGTATGACACCAAACATGATCAGCACATGATCAGTCACATGATCAATGCATGATAAGCCACGTGATCAGTGCATGATCAATTACGTGATCAGTGCATGATCAGTCATGTGATCAGTGCATGTAGCTGCGTGATCATTGCATGATCAGCCACGTGATCAGTGCATGATAGCCACGTGATCAGTGCATGATCAGTCACGTGATCAGTGCATGATCAGTCACGTGATCAGTGCATGATCAGCCACGTGATCAGTGCATGATCAGTCACGTGATCAGTGCATGATCAGCCACGTGATCAGTGCATGATAGCCACGTGATCAGTGCATGATCAGTCACGTGATCAGTGCATGATCAGCCACGTGATCAGTGCATGATCAGTCACGTGATCAGTGCATGATCAGTCACGTGATCAGTGCATGATCAGTCACGTGATCAGTGCATGATCAGCCACGTGATCAGTGCATGATCAGTCACGTGATCAGTGCATGATCAGTCACGTGATCAGTGCATGATCAGCCACGTGATCAGTGCATGATCAGTCACGTGATCAGTGCATGATATCTGCGTGATCAGTGCATGATCAGCCACGTGATCAGTGCATGATAGCCACGTGATCAGTGCATGATCAGCCACGTGATCAGTGCATGATCAGTCACGTGATCAGTGCATGATCAGTCACGTGATCAGTGCATGATAGCTACGTGATCAGTGCATGATCAGCCACGTGATCAGTGCATGATAGCCACGTGATCAGTGCATGATCAGCCACGTGATCAGTGCATGATCAGTCACGTGATCAGTGCATGATCAGCCACGTGATCAGTGCATGATAGCCACGTGATCAGTGCATGATCAGCCACGTGATCAGTGCATGATCAGTCACGTGATCAGTGCATGATCAGCCACGTGATCAGTGCATGATCAGTCACGTGATCAGTGCATGATCATTACGTGATCAGTGCATGATCAGTCACGTGACCAGTATATGGTAGCTACGTGATCATTGCATGATCAGCCACGTGAGCAGTGCATGATAGCCACGTGATGTGTGCATGATCAGTTACGTGAGCAGTGTATGATCAGCCACGTGATCAGTGCATGAGTGCCACGTGATCAGTGCATGATCAGTCACGTGACAGGTGTGTGATCAGCCACGTGATCAGTGCATGATCAGCCACGTGATCAGTGCATGATAGCCACGTGATCAGTGCATGATCAGTTACGTGAGCAGTGTATGATCAGCCACGTGATCAGTGCATGATCAGACACGTGAACAGTGTATGATCAGCCACGTGATCAGTGCATGATATCCAAGTGATCAGTGCATGATCATCACGTGATCAGTGTATGATCAGCCACGTGAACAGTGCATGCTCAGTCACGTGATCAGGGCCTGCTGAGCTGCGTGATTACTGTCTGCTCATCTGCTTGACAATTGCCAGCTGAGCTGCACGATTCCTGCCTGTCATCTGCTTGACAATTGCCAGCTGTGCTGCGTAATTCCTGCCTGCTCAGCTGCTTGATTATTGCCAGCTGAGCAGCATGATTCCTCACAGCTGAGTTCCATGATTATTGCCTGCTGACTGATTCGTGCCTACTCAGCTCTTTGTTCATTGCCTCCAGAGGCACATGATCAGTGTATGATAGCAAACATGATCAGTGCATGATCAGTCACATGATCAGTGCATGATAAGCCACGTGATCAGTGCATGATCAGTCATGTGATCAGTGCATGATCAGTCACGTGATCAGTGCATGATCAGCCACGTGATCAGTGCATGATCAGCCACGTGATAGTGCATGATAGCCACGTGATCAGTGCATGATCAGTCACGTGATCAGTGCATGATCAGTCACGTGATCAGTGCATGATAGCCACGTGATCAGTGCATGATCAGTCACGTGATCAGTGCATGATCAGCCACGTGATCAGTGCATGATAGCCACGTGATCAGTGCATGATCAGCCACGTGATCAGTGCATGATCAGTCACGTGATCAGTGCATGATCAGTCACGTGATCAGTGTGTGATCAGCCACGTGATCAGTGCATGATGAGCCACGTGATCAGTGCATGATCAGTTACGTGATCAGTGCATGATCAGTCACGTGATCAGTGCATGATAGCTACGTGATCAGTGCATGATCAGCCACGTGATCAGTGCATGATAGCCACGTGATCAGTGCATGATCAGTCACGTGATCAGTGCATGATCAGTCACGTGATCAGTGCATGATCATTCACGTGATCAGTGCATGATCAGTCACGTGATCAGTATATGATAGCCACGTGATCAGTGCATGATCAGCCACGTGATCAGTGCATGATAGTCACGTGATCAGTGCATGATCAGCCACGTGATCAGTGCATGATCAGCCACGTGATCAGTGCATGATCAGTCACGTGATCAGTGCATGATCAGTCACGTGATCAGTGCATGATAGCCACGTGATCAGTGCATGATCAGCCACGTGATCAGTGCATGATCAGTCACGTGATCAGTGCATGATCAGCCACGTGATCAGTGCATGATCAGTCACGTGATCAGTGCATGATCAGCCACGTGATCAGTGCATGACAGTCACGTGATCAGTGCATGATCAGTCACGTGATCAGTGCATGATAGCCACGTGATCAGTGCATGATCAGTCACGTGATCAGTGCATGATCAGTCACGTGATCAGTGCATGATCAGTCACGTGATCAGTGCATGATCAATTACGTGATCAGTGCATGATCAGTCACGTGATCAGTGCATGATAGCTACGTGATCAGTGCATGATCAGCCACGTGATCAGTGCATGATAGTCACGTGATCAGTGCATGATAGCCACGTGATCAGTGCATGATCAGTCACGTGATCAGTGCATGATCAGCCACGTGATCAGTGCATGATCAGCCACGTGATCAGTGCATGATAGCCACGTGATCAGTGCATGATCAGTCACGTGATCAGTGCATGATCAGTCACGTGATCAGTGCATGATCAGCCACGTGATCAGTGCATGATCAGCCACGTGATCAGTGCATGATCAATCACGTGATCAGTGCATGATCAGTCACGTGATCAGTGCATGATAGCTACGTGATCAGTGCATGATCAGCCACGTGATCAGTGCATGATAGCCACGTGATCAGTGCATGATAGCCACGTGATCAGTGCATGAGAGCCACGTGATCAGTGCATGATCAGTCACGTGATCATGTGTGATCAGCCACGTGATCAGTGCATGATGAGCCACGTGATCAGTGCATGATCAATTACGTGATCAGTGCATGATCAGTCACGTGACCAGTACATGGTTGCTACGTGATCAGTGCATGATCAGCCACGTGAGCAGTGCATGATAGCCACGTGATCAGTGCATGATCAGTCACGTGATCAGTGCATGATCAGTCACGTGATCAGTGCATGATCATTCACGTGATCAGTGCATGATCAGTCACGTGACCAGTATATGGTAGCTACGTGATCATTCATGACAGCCACGTGAGCAGTGCATGATAGCCACGTGATGTGTGCATGATCAGTTACGTGAGCAGTGTATGATCAGCCACGTGATCAGTGCATGAGTGCCACGTGATCAGTGCATGATCAGTCACGTGACAGTGTGTGATCAGCCACGTGATCAGTGCATGATCAGCCACGTGATCAGTGCAGGATAGCCACGTGATCAGTGCATGATCAGTTACGTGAGCAGTGTATGATCAGCCACGTGATCAGTGCATGGTCAGACACGTGAACAGTGTATGATCAGCCACGTGATCAGTGCATGATATCCAAGTGATCAGTGCATGATCATCACGTGATCAGTGTATGATCAGCCACGTGAACAGTGCATGCTCAGTCACGTGATCAGGGCCTGCTGAGCTGCGTGATTACTGTCTGCTCATCTGCTTGACAATTGCCAGCTGAGCTGCATGATTCCTGCCTGTCATCTGCTTGACAATTGCCAGCTGTGCTGCATAATTCCTGCCTGCTCAGCTGCTTGATTATTGCCAGCTGAGCAGCATGATTCCTCACACCTGAGTTCCATGATTATTGCCTGCTGACTGTTTGATTCGTGCCTACTCAGCTCTTTGTTTATTGCCTCCAGAGGCACATGATCAGTGTATGATAGCAAACATGATCAGCGCATGATCAGTCACATGATCAGTGCCATTAAGTCACGTGATCACTACATGATAGTCATGTGATCAGTCCATGCTCAGTCACGGTATCAGTGCATGATCAGCCACGTGATCAGTGCATGATCAGCCACGTGATCAGTGCATGATAGCCACGTGATCAGTGCATGATCAGTCACGTGATCAGTGCATGATCAGTCACGTGATCAGTGCATGATCAGCCACGTGATCAGTGCATGATCAGTCACCTGATGGGTGTATGATCAGTCACGTGACCAGTACATGGTAGCTACATGATCATTGCATGATCAGCCACGTGATAGTGCATGATAGCCACGTGATCAGTGCATGATCAGTCACGTGATCAGTGCATGATCATCCACGTGATCAGTGCATGTCAGTCATGTGTCAGTGCATGATAGCCCGTGATCAGTGCATGATCAGTCCCGTGATCAGTGCATGATCAGCCACGTGATCAGTGCATGATCAGCCACGTGATCAGTGCATGATCAGTCACGTGATCAGTGCATGATCAGTCACGTGATCAGTGTATGATCAGCCACGTGAACAGTGCATGCTCAGTCACGTGATCAGGGCCTGCTGAGCTGCGTGATTACTGTCTGCTCATCTGCTTGACAATTGCCAGCTGAGCTGCACGATTCCTGCCTGTCATCTGCTTGACAATTGCCACCTGTGCTGTGTAATTCCTGCCTGCTCATCTACTTGATTATTGCCAGCTGAGCAGCATGATTTCTCAGAGCTGAGTTCCATGATTATAGCCTGCTGACTGATTCCTGCCTACTCAGCTCTATGTTCATTGCCTCCAGAGGCACATGATCAGTGTATGACACCAAACATGATCAGTGCATGATCAGTCACATGATCAGTGCATGATAAGCCACGTGATCAGTGCATGATCAATCACGTGATCAGTGCATGATCAGTCATGTGATCAGTGCATGGTAGCTGCGTGATCAGTGCATGATCAGCCACGTGATCAGTGCATGATAGCCACGTGATCAGTGCATGATCAGTCACGTGATCAGTGCATGATCAGCCACGTGATCAGTGCATGATCAGTCACGTGATCAGTGCATGATAGCTACGTGATCAGTGCATGATCAGCCACGTGATCAGTGCATGATAGCCACGTGATCAGTGCATGATCAGTCACGTGATCATGTGTGATCAGCCACGTGATCAGTGCATGATAGCCACGTGATCAGTGCATGATAGCCACGTGATCAGTGCATGATCAGTCACGTGATCAGTGCATGATCAGTCACGTGATCAGTGCATGATCAGTCACGTGATCAGTGCATGATCAGCCACGTGATCAGTGCATGATAGCCACGTGATCAGTGCATGATCAGTCACGTGATCAGTGCATGATCAGTCACGTGATCAGTGCATGATCAGCCACGTGATCAGTGCATGATCAGCCACGTGATCAGTGCATGATCAATTACGTGATCAGTGCATGATCAGCCACGTGATCAGTGCATGATCAGCCACGTGATCAGTGCATGATCAGCCACGTGATCAGTGCATGATCAGTCACGTGATCAGTGCATGATCAGTCACGTGAACAGTGCATGATCATTTACGTGATCTGTGCATGATCAGTCACGTGACCAGTATATGGTAGCTACGTGATCATTCCATGACAGCCACGTGAGCAGTGCATGATAGCCACGTGATGTGTACATGATGAGTTACGTGAGCAGAGTATGATCAGCCACGTGATCAGTGCATGAGTGCCACGTGATCAGTGCATGATATGTCATGTGACAGGTGTGTGATCAGCCACGTGAACAGTGCATGTTCAGCCACGTGTTCAGTGCATGTTAGCCACGTGATCAGTGCATGATCAGTTACGTGAGCAGTGTATGATCAGCCACGTGTTCAGTGCATGTTCAGACACGTGAACAGTGTATGATCAGCCACGTGATCAGTGCATGATATCCAAGTGATCAGTGCATGATCAATCACGTGATCAGTGTATGATCAGCCACGTGAACAGTGCATGCTCAGTCACGTGATCAGGGCCTGCTGAGCTGCGTGATTACTGTCTGCTCTTCTGCTTGACAATTGCCAGCTGAGCTGCACGATTCCTGCCTGTCATCTGCTTGACAATTGCCAGCTGTGCTGCGTAATTCCTGCCTGCTCAGCTGCTTGATTATTGCCAGCTGAGCAGCATGATTCCTCACAGCTGAGTTCCATGATTATTGCCTGCTGACTGTTTGATTCGTGCCTACTCAGCTCTTTGTTTTTTGCCTCCAGAGGCACATGATCAGTGTATGATAGCAAACATGATCAGCGCATGATCAGTCACATGATCAGCGCCATTAAGTCACGTGATCACTACATGATAGTCATGTGATCAGTCCATGCTCAGTCACGGTATCAGTGCATGATCAGCCACGTGATCAGTGCATGATCTGTCACATGATTAGTGTATGATCATCCACGTGATCAGTGCATGGGCAGTCATGTGATCAGTGCATGATATAGACGTGATCAGTGCATGATCAGTCACGTGATCAGTGCATGATAGCCACGTGATCAGTGCATGATCAGTCACCTGATGGGTGTATGATCATTCACGTGACCTGTACATGGTAGCTACATGATCATTGCATGATCAGCCACGTGAGTAGTGCATGATAGCCACGTGATCACTGCATGATCAGTCACGTGATCAGTGCATGATCAGTCACGTGATCAGTACATGGTAGCTGCGTGATCATGCATGATCAGCCACGTGAGCAGTGCATGATAGCCACGTGATCAGTGCATGATCAGCCACGTGATCAGTGCATGATCAGTCACGTGATCAGTGCATGATCAGCCACGTGATCAGTGCATGATCAGCCACGTGATCAGTGCATGTCCAGCCACGTGATCAGTGCATGATAGCCACGTGATCAGTGCATGATCAGTCACGTGATCAGTGCATGATCAGTCACGTGATCAGTGTATGATCAGCCACGTGATCAGTGCATGATCAGTCACGTGATCATGGCCTGCTGAGCTGCGTGATTACTGTCTGCTCATCTGCTTGACAATTGCCAGCTGAGCTGCACGATTCCTGCCTGTCATCTGCTTGACAATTGCCACCTGTGCTGCGTAATTCCTGCCTGCTCATCTACTTGATTATTGCCAGCTGAGCAGCATGATTTCTCAGAGCTGAGTTCCATGATTATAGCCTGCTGACTGATTCGTGCCTACTCAGCTCTTTGTTCATTGCCTCCAGATGCACATGATCAGTGTATGACACCAAACATGATCAGCACATGATCAGTCACATGATGAATGCATGATAAGTCAGTGCATGATCAGTCACGTGATCAGTGCATGATCAGCCACGTGATCAGTGCATGTCCAGGCACGTGATCAGTGCATGATCAGCCACGTGATCAGTGCATGATAGCCACGTGATCAGTGCATGATCAGTCACGTGATCAGTGCATGATCAGTCACGTGATCTGTGCATGATAGCCAGGTGAACAGTGCATGATAGCCACGTGATCAGTGCATGTTCAGTCACGTGATCAGTGCATGATCAGCCACGTGATCAGTGCATGACCAGGCACGTGATCAGTGTATGTCCAGCCAAGTGATCAGTGCATGATAGACACGTGATCAGTGCATGAACAGTCACGTGAACAGTGCATGATCAGTCACGTGATCAGTGCATGATAGCCAGGTGATCAGTGCATGATAGCCACGTGATCAGTGCATGATCAGTCACGTGATCAGTGCATGGTCAGTCACGTGATCAGTGCATGATCAGTCACGTGATCAGTGCATGGTCAGTCACGTGATCAGTGCATGATCAGTCACGTGATCAGTGTATGTTCAGCCACGTGATCAGTGCATGATCAGCCACATGATCAGTGCATGATCAATTATGTGATCAGTGCATGATCAGTCACATGACCAGTACATGGTAGCTACGTGATCATTGCCTGATCAGCCACCTGAGCAGTGCATGATAGCCATGTGATCAGTGCATGATCAGCCATGTGATCAGTGCCTGATCAGTAACGTGATCAGTGCATGGTCAGACACGAGATCAGTGCATGATCATTCACGTGATCAGTGCATGTGGAGTCATGTAGTCAATGCACGATCAGTCCCGTGATGAGTGTATGTCCAGCCAATTGATCAGTGCAAGATAGCTACGTGATCAGTGCATGATCAGTCACATGATCAGTGCATGATCAGTCACGTGATAGGTGTGTGATCAGCCATGTGAACAGTGCATGCTCAGTCACGTGATCAGGGCCTGCTGAGCTGCGTGATTACTGTCTGCTCATCTGCTTGACAATTTCCACTGAGCTGCACGATTCCTGCCTGTCATCTCCTTGCCAATTGCCACCTGTGCTGCGTAATTCCTGCCTGCTCATCTACTTGATTATTGCCAGCTCAGCAGCATGATTTCTCAGAGCTGAGTTCCATGATTATAGCCTGCTGACTGATTCCTTCCTACTCAGCTCTATGTTCATTGCCTCCAGAGACACATGATCAGTGTGTGACACCCAACATGATCAGCACATGATCAATCACATGATCAATGCATGATAAGTCAGGTGATCAGTGCATGATCAATTACCTGATCAGTGCATGATCAGGCACCTGATCTGTGCATGATCAGTCACGTGATCTATGCATGATCAGTCACGTGATCAGTGCATGATCAATCACCTGATCAGTGCATGATCAGTCACGTGACCAGTGCATGGTAGCTACGTGATCAGTGCATGATCAGCCACGATATCAGTGCATGATAGCCACGTGATCAGTGCATGATGAGCCACGTGATCAGTGCATGATCAGTCACGTGATTTTTGCATGATCAGTCACGTGATCTGTGCATGATCAGTCACATGATCAATGAATGATAAGCCAGGTGATCAGTGCATGATCAATTACGTGATCAGTGCATGATCAGTCATGTGATCAGTACATGGTAGCTGCGTGATCATTGCATGAGCAGCCACGTGAGCAGTGCATGATAGCCACGTGATCAGTGCATGATCAGTCACGTGATCTGTGCATGATCAGTCATGTGATCTGTTCATGATCAGTCATGTGATACGTGTGTGATCAGCCACGTGATCAGTGCATGATATCCACGTGATCAGTGCAGGATAGCTACGTGATCACTTCATGATTATTCACGTGATCTGTACATGATCAGTCACGTGAACAGTGCATGATAAGTCATGTGATCAGTGCATGACCAGCCAAGTGATCAGTGCATGATAGCCACGTGATCAGTGCATGATCAGTCACGTGAACAGTGCATGATAAGTCATGTGATCAGTGTATGACCAGCCAAGTGATCAGTGCATGATAGCCACGTGATCAGTGCATGATCAGTCACGTGATCAGTGCATGATCAGTCACGTGATCAGTGTATGATCAGCCACGTGATCAGTGCATGATCAGCCAAATGATAAGTTCATGATGAATTACGTGATCAGTGCATGATCAGCCAAATGATAAGTGCATGATCAATTACGTGATCATTGCATGATCAGCCACGTGATCAGTGCATGATCAGTCACGTGATCAGTACATGATCAGTCACTTGAACAGTGCATGATCATTTACGTGATCTGTGCATGATCAGTCACGTGACCAGTACATGGTAGCTACGTGATCATTCCGTGACAATCCACGTGAGCAGTGCATGATAGAAACGTGATGTGTGCATGATGAGTCACGTGAGCAGAGCATGATCAGCCACGTGATCAGAGCATGAGTGCCACGTGATCAGTGCATGATAAGTCATGTGATAGGTGTGTGATCAGCCACGTGATCAGTGCATGATATCCACGTGATCAGTGCAGGATAGCTACGTGATCACTTCATGATTATTCACGTGATCTGTACATGATCAGTCACGTGAACAGTGCATGATAAGTCATGTGATCAGTGTATGACCAGCCAAGTGATCAGTGCATGATAGCCACGTGATCAGTGCATGATCAGTCACGTGATCAGTGCATGATCAGTCACGTGATCAGTGTATGATCAGCCACGTGATCAGTGCATGATCAGCCAAATGATAATTGCATGATCAATTACGTGATCAGTGCATGATCAGCCATGTGATCAGTGCATGATCAGTCACGTGATCAGTACATGATCAGTCACGTGAACAGTGCATGATCATTTACGTGATCTGTGCATGATCAGTCACATGACCAGTATATGGTAGCTACGTGATGATTCCGTGATGAGCCACGTGAGCATGGCATGATAGAAACATGATGTGTGCATGATGAGTTACGTGAGCAGAGTATGATCAGCCACGTGATCAGTGCATGAGTGCCACGGGATCAGTGCATGATATGTCATGTGACAGGTGTGTGATCAGCCACGTGTACAGTGCTTGTTCAGCCACGTATTCAGTGCATGTTAGCCACGTGATCAGTACATGATTAGTTACGTGAGCAGTGTATGATCAGCCACGTGATCAGTGCATGATATCCAAGTGATCAGTGCATGATCAATCACGTGATCAGTGTATGATCAGCCACGTAAAGAGTGCATGCTCAGTCACGTGATCTGGGCCTGCTGAGCTGCGTGATTCCTGTCTGCTCATCTGCTTCAAAATTGCCAGCTGAGCTGCACCATTCCTGCCTGTCATCTGCTTGACAATTGCCAGCTGTGCTGCGTAATTCCTGCCTGCTCAGCTGCTTGATTATTGCCAGCTGAGCAGCATGATTCCTCACAGCTGAGTTCCATGATTATTGCCTGCTGACTGTTTGATTCGTGCCTACTCAGCTTTTTGTTTATTCCCTCCAGAGGCACATGATCAGTGTATGATAGCAAACATGATCAGCGCATGATCAGTCACATGATCTGCGGCATTAAGTCACGTGATCACTACATGATAGTCATGTGATCAGTCCATGCTCACTCACGGTATCAGTGCATGATCAGCCACGTGATCAGTGCACGATCTGTCACATGATTAGTGTATGATCACCCACGTGATCAGTGCATGGGCAGTCATGTGATCAGTGCATGATATAGACGTGATCAGTGCATGATCAGTCTCGTGATCAGTGCATAATACCCAAGTGATCAGTACATGATCAGTCACCTGATGGGTGTATGATCATTCACGTGACCTGTACATGGTAGCTACATGATCATTGCATGATCAGCCACGTGAGTAGTGCATGATAGCCACGTGATCACTGCATGATCAGTCACGTGATCAGTGCATGATCAGTCACGTGACCAGTACATGGTAGCTGCGTGATCATCACATGATCTGCCACGTGAGCAGTGCATGATAGCCACGTGATCAGTGCATGATCAGACACGAGATCAGTGCGTGATCAGTCACGTGATCAGTGCATGATCAGCCACGTGATCAGTGCATGACCAGGCACGTGATCAGTGTATGTCCAGCCAAGTGATCAATGCATGATAGCCACGTGATCAGTGCATGAGAGCCACGTGATCAGTGCATGATCAGTCACGTGATACGTGTGTGATCAGCCACGTGATCAGTGCATGTTATCCACGTGATCAGTGCAGGATAGCCACGGTATCACTTCATGATTATTTATGTGATCTGTACATGATCAGTCACGTGATACGTGTGTGATCACCACTAGATCAGTGCGTGATGAGCCACGTGATCAGTGCATGATCAGTCACGTGATACGTGTGTGATCAGCCACGTGATCAGTGCATGATAGCCAGGTGATCAGTGTATGTCCAGCCAAGTGATCAATGCATGATAGACACGTGATCAGTGCAGGATCAGTCACGTGATCAGTGCATGATCAGTCACGTGATCATTGCATGATCAGTCACGTGATCAGTGCATGATAGCCAGGTGATCAGTGCATGATAGCCACGTGATCAGTGCATGATCAGTCACGTGATCAGTGCATGGTCAGTCACGTGATCAGTGCATGATCATCCACGTGATCAGTGCATGTGGAGTCATGTAATCAATGCATGATAGCGCCTTGATCAGTGCACGATCAGTCCCGTGATGAGTGTATGATCAGCCAAGTGATCAGTGCAAGATAGCTAGGTAATCAGTGAGTGATCAGTCATATGATCAGTGCATGATTAGCCACGTCATCAGGGCAGATAGCCACGTGATCAGTGCATGATCAGTCACGTGATCAGTGCATGATAGCCAGGTGATCAGTGCATGAGAGCCACGTGATAAGTGCATGATCAGTCACGTGATAGGTGTGTGATCAGCCATGTGAACACTGCATGCTCAGTCACGTGATCAGGGACTGCTGAGCTGCGTGATTACTGTCTGCTCATCTACTTGACAATTGCCAGCTGAGCTGCACGATTCCTGCCTGCCATCTCCTTGACAATTGCCACCTGTGCTGCGTAATTTCTGCCCTCTCATCTATTTGATTTTGCCAGCTGAGCAGCATGATTTCTCAGAGCTGAGTTCCATGATTATAGCCTGCTGACTGTTTTCTGCCTACTTAGCTCTATGTTCTTTGCCTCCAGAGGCACATGATCAGTGTGTGACACCAAACATGATCAGCACATGATCAGTCACATGATCAATGCATGATAAGCCAGGTGATCAGTGCATGATCAATTACCTGATCAGTGCATGATCAGTCACATGATCAATGCCTGATAAGCCAGGTGATCAGTGCATGATCAATTACCTGATCAGTGCATGATCAGTCACCTGATCTGTGCATGATCAGTCACGTGATCTGTGCATGATCAGTCACGTGATCAGTGCATGATCAATTACCTGATCAGTGCATGATCAGTCACGTGACCAGTGCATGGTAGCTACGTGATCATTGCATGATCAGCCACGAGATCAGTGCATGATAGCCACGTGATCAGTGCATGAGAGCCACGTGATCAGTGCATGATCAGTCACCTGATTTTTGCATGATCAGTCACGTGATCTGTGCATGATCAGTCACATGATCAATGAATGATAAGCCAGGTGATCAGTGCATGATCAATTACGTGATCAGTGCATGATCAGTCATGTGACCAGTACATGGTAGCTGCGTGATCATTGCATGATCAGCCACGTGAGCAGTGCATGATAGCCACGAGATCAGTGCATGATCAGTCACGTGATCTGTGCATGATCAGTCACGTGATCTGTGCATGATCAGTCATGTGATACGTGTGTGATCAGCCACGTGATCAGTGCATGATATCCACGTGATCAGTGCAGGATAGCTACGTGATCACTTCATGATTATTCACGTGATCTGTACATGATCAGTCACGTGAACAGTGCATGATAAGTCATGTGATCAGTGTATGACCAGCCAAGTGATCAGTGCATGATAGCCACGTGATCAGTGCATGATCAGTCACGTGATCAGTGCATGATCAGTCACGTAATCAGTGTATGATCAGCCACGAGATCAGTGCATGATCAGCCAAATGATAAGTGCATGATCAATTACGTGATCAGTGCATGAACAGCCGTGGATCAGTGCATGATCAGTCACGTGATCAGTACATGATCAGTCACGTGAACAGTGCATGATCATTTACGTGATCTGTGCATGATCAGTCACGTGACCAGTATATGGTAGCTACGTGATCATTCCGTGACGAGCCACGTGAGCATTGCATGATAGAAACGTGATGTGTGCATGATGAGTTACGTGAGCAGAGTATGATCAGCCATGTGATCAGTGCATGAGTGCCACGGGATCAGTGCATGATATGTCACGTGACAGGTGTGTGATCAGCCACGTGAACAGTGCATGTTCAGCCACGTATTCAGTGCATGTTAGCCACGTGATCAGTGCATGATTAGTTACGTGAGCAGTGTATGATCAGCCACGTGATCAGTGCATGGTCAGACACGTGAACAGTGTATGATCAGCCACGTGATCAGTGCATGATCAATCACGTGATCAGTGTATGATCAGCCACGTGAACTGTGCATGCTCAGTCACGTGATCAGGGCCTGCTGAGCTGCGTGATTACTGTCTGCTCATCTGCTTGACAATTGCCAGCTGAGCTGCACGATTCCTGCCTGTCATCTGCTTGTCAATTGCCAGCTGTGCTGCGTAATTCCTGCCTGCTCAGCTGCTTGATTATTGCCAGCTGAGCAGCATGATTCCTCACAGCTGAGTTCCATGATTATTGCCTGCTGACTGTTTGATTCGTGCCTACTCAGCTCTTTGTTTATTGCCTCCAGAGGCACATGATCAGTGTATGATAGCAAACATGATCAGCGCATGATCAGTCACATGATCAGAGCCATTAAGTCACGTGATCACTACATGATAGTCATGTGATCAGTCCATGCTCAGTCACGGTATCAGTGCATGATCAGCCACGTGATCAGTGCACGATCTGTCACATGATTAGTGTATGATCACCCACGTGATCAGTGCATGGGCAGTCATGTGATCAGTGCATGATATAGACGTGATCAGTGCATGATCAGTCTCGTGATCAGTGCATGATAGCCACGTGATCAGTGCATGATCAGTCACCTGATGGGTGTATGATCATTCACGTGACCTGTACATGGTAGCTACATGATCATTGCATGATCAGCCACGTGAGTAGTGCATGATAGCCACGTGATCACTGCATGATCAGTCACGTGATCAGTGCATGATCAGTCACGTGACCAGTACATGGTAGCTGCGTGATCATCGCATGATCAGCCACGTGAGCAGTGCATGATAGCCACGTGATCAGTGCATGATCAGACACGAGATCAGTGCGTGATCAGTCACGTGATCAGTGCATGATCAGCCACGTGATCAGTGCATGACCAGGCACGTGATCAGTGTATGTCCAGCCAAGTGATCAATGCATGATAGCCACGTGATCAGTGTATGATCAGTCACATGATCAGTGCATGATCAGTCACGTGATAGGTGTGTGATCACCCACGTGAACAGTGAATGCTCAGTCACGTGATCATGGCCTGCTAGCTGCGTGATTACTCTCTGCTCATCTGCTTCAAAATTTCCAGTTGAGCTGCACGATTCCTGCCTGTCATCTCCTTGACAATTGCCACCTGTGCTGCGTAATTCCTGCCTGCTCATCTACTTGATTATTGCCAGCTGAGCAGCATGATTTCTCAGAGGTGAGTTCCATGATTATAGCCTGCTGACTTATTTCTGCCTACTCAGCTCTATGTTCATTGCCTCCAGAGGCACATGATCAGTGTGTGACACCAAACATGATCAGCTCATGATCAATCACATGATCAATGCATGATAAGCCAGGTGATCAGTGCATGATCAGTCACCTGATCTGTGCATGATCAGTCACGTGATCTGTGCATGATCAGTCACGTGATCAGTGCATGATCAATTACCTGATCAGTGCATGATCAGTCACGTGACCAGTGCATGGTAGCTACGTGATCATTGCATGATCAGCCACGAGATCAGTGCATGATAGCCACGTGATCAGTGCATGAGAGCCACGTGATCAGTGCATGATCAGTCACCTGATTTTTGCATGATCAGTCACGTGATCTGTGCATGATCAGTCACATGATCAATGAATGATAAGCCAGGTGATCAGTGCATGATCAATTACGTGATCAGTGCATGATCAGTCATGTGACCAGTACATGGTAGCTGCGTGATCATTGCATGATCAGCCACGTGAGCAGTGCATGATAGCCACGAGATCAGTGCATGATCAGTCCCGTGATCTGTGCATGATCAGTCACGTGATCTGTGCATGATCAGTCATGTGATACGTGTGTGATCAGCCACGTGATCAGTGCATGATATCCACGTGATCAGTGCAGGATAGCTACGTGATCACTTCATGATTATTCACGTGATCTGTACATGATCAGTCACGTGAACAGTGCATGATAAGTCATGTGATCAGTGTATGACCAGCCAAGTGATCAGTGCATGATAGCCACGTGATCAGTGCATGATCAGTCACGTGATCAGTGCATGATCAGTCACGTGATCAGTGTATGATCAGCCACGTGATCAGTGCATGATCAGCCAAATGATAAGTGCATGATCAATTACGTGATCAGTGCATGAACAGCCGTGGATCAGTGCATGATCAGTCACGTGATCAGTACATGATCAGTCACGTGAACAGTGCATGATCATTTACGTGATCTGTGCATGATCAGTCATGTGACCAGTATATGGTAGCTACGTGATCATTCCGTGACGAGCCACGTGAGCATTGCATGATAGAAACGTGATGTGTGCATGATGAGTTACGTGAGCAGAGTATGATCAGCCATGTGATCAGTGCATGAGTGCCACGGGATCAGTGCATGATATGTCACGTGACAGGTGTGTGATCAGCCACGTGAACAGTGCATGTTCAGCCACGTATTCAGTGCATGTTAGCCACGTGATCAGTGCATGATTAGTTACGTGAGCAGTGTATGATCAGCCACGTGATCAGTGCATGGTCAGACACGTGAACAGTGTATGATCAGCCACGTGATCAGTGCATGATCAATCACGTGATCAGTGTATGATCAGCCACGTGAACTGTGCATGCTCAGTCACGTGATCAGGGCCTGCTGAGCTGCGTGATTACTGTCTGCTCATCTGCTTGACAATTGCCAGCTGAGCTGCACGATTCCTGCCTGTCATCTGCTTGTCAATTGCCAGCTGTGCTGCGTAATTCCTGCCTGCTCAGCTGCTTGATTATTGCCAGCTGAGCAGCATGATTCCTCACAGCTGAGTTCCATGATTATTGCCTGCTGACTGTTTGATTCGTGCCTACTCAGCTCTTTGTTTATTGCCTCCAGAGGCACATGATCAGTGTATGATAGCAAACATGATCAGCGCATGATCAGTCACATGATCAGAGCCATTAAGTCACGTGATCACTACATGATAGTCATGTGATCAGTCCATGCTCAGTCACGGTATCAGTGCATGATCAGCCACGTGATCAGTGCACGATCTGTCACATGATTAGTGTATGATCACCCACGTGATCAGTGCATGGGCAGTCATGTGATCAGTGCATGATATAGACGTGATCAGTGCATGATCAGTCTCGTGATCAGTGCATGATAGCCACGTGATCAGTGCATGATCAGTCACCTGATGGGTGTATGATCATTCACGTGACCTGTACATGGTAGCTACATGATCATTGCATGATCAGCCACGTGAGTAGTGCATGATAGCCACGTGATCACTGCATGATCAGTCACGTGATCAGTGCATGATCAGTCACGTGACCAGTACATGGTAGCTGCGTGATCATCGCATGATCAGCCACGTGAGCAGTGCATGATAGCCACGTGATCAGTGCATGATCAGTCACCTGATGGGTGTATGATCATTCACGTGACCTGTACATGGTAGCTACATGATCATTGCATGATCAGCCACGTGAGTAGTGCATGATAGCCACGTGATCACTGCATGATCAGTCACATGATCAGTTCATGATCAGTCACGTGACCAGTACATGGTAGCTGCGTGATCATCGCATGATCAGCCACGTGAGCAGTGCATGATAGCCACGTGATCAGTGCATGATCAGACACGAGATCAGTGCGTGATCAGTCACGTGATCAGTGCATGATCAGCCACGTGATCAGTGCATGACCAGGCACGTGATCAGTGTATGTCCAGCCAAGTGATCAATGCATGATAGCCACGTGATCAGTGTATGATCAGTCACATGATCAGTGCATGATCAGTCACGTGATAGGTGTGTGATCACCCACGTGAACAGTGAATGCTCAGTCACGTGATCATGGCCTGCTAGCTGCGTGATTACTCTCTGCTCATCTGCTTCAAAATTTCCAGTTGAGCTGCACGATTCCTGCCTGTCATCTCCTTGACAATTGCCACCTGTGCTGCGTAATTCCTGCCTGCTCATCTACTTGATTATTGCCAGCTGAGCAGCATGATTTCTCAGAGGTGAGTTCCATGATTATAGCCTGCTGACTTATTTCTGCCTACTCAGCTCTATGTTCATTGCCTCCAGAGGCACATGATCAGTGTGTGACACCAAACATGATCAGCTCATGATCAATCACATGATCAATGCATGATAAGCCAGGTGATCAGTGCATGATCAGTCACCTGATCTGTACATGATCAGTCACGTGATCTGTGCATGATCAGTCACGTGATCAGTGCATGATCAATTACCTGATCAGTGCATGATCAGTCACGTGACCAGTGCATGGTAGCTACGTGATCATTGCATGATCAGCCACGAGATCAGTGCATGATAGCCACGTGATCAGTGCATGAGAGCCACGTGATCAGTGCATGATCAGTCACCTGATTTTTGCATGATCAGTCACGTGATCTGTGCATGATCAGTCACATGATCAATGAATGATAAGCCAGGTGATCAGTGCATGATCAATTACGTGATCAGTGCATGATCAGTCATGTGACCAGTACATGGTAGCTGCGTGATCATTGCATGATCAGCCACGTGAGCAGTGCATGATAGCCACGAGATCAGTGCATGATCAGTCACGTGATCTGTGCATGATCAGTCACGTGATCTGTGCATGATCAGTCATGTGATACGTGTGTGATCAGCCACGTGATCAGTGCATGATATCCACGTGATCAGTGCAGGATAGCTACGTGATCACTTCATGATTATTCACGTGATCTGTACATGATCAGTCACGTGAACAGTGCATGATAAGTCATGTGATCAGTGTATGACCAGCCAAGTGATCAGTGCATGATAGCCACGTGATCAGTGCATGATCAGTCACGTGATCAGTGCATGATCAGTCACGTAATCAGTGTATGATCAGCCACGTGATCAGTGCATGATCAGCCAAATGATAAGTGCATGATCAATTACGTGATCAGTGCATGAACAGCCGTGGATCAGTGCATGATCAGTCACGTGATCAGTACATGATCAGTCACGTGAACAGTGCATGATCATTTACGTGATCTGTGCATGATCAGTCACGTGACCAGTATATGGTAGCTACGTGATCATTCCGTGACGAGCCACGTGAGCATTGCATGATAGAAACGTGATGTGTGCATGATGAGTTACGTGAGCAGAGTATGATCAGCCATGTGATCAGTGCATGAGTGCCACGGGATCAGTGCATGATATGTCACGTGACAGGTGTGTGATCAGCCACGTGAACAGTGCATGTTCAGCCACGTATTCAGTGCATGTTAGCCACGTGATCAGTGCATGATTAGTTACGTGAGCAGTGTATGATCAGCCACGTGATCAGTGCATGGTCAGACACGTGAACAGTGTATGATCAGCCACGTGATCAGTGCATGATATCCAAGTGATCAGTGCATGATCAATCACGTGATCAGTGTATGATCAGCCACGTGAACTGTGCATGCTCAGTCACGTGATCAGGGCCTGCTGAGCTGCGTGATTACTGTCTGCTCATCTGCTTGACAATTGCCAGCTGAGCTGCACGATTCCTGCCTGTCATCTGCTTGTCAATTGCCAGCTGTGCTGCGTAATTCCTGCCTGCTCAGCTGCTTGATTATTGCCAGCTGAGCAGCATGATTCCTCACAGCTGAGTTCCATGATTATTGCCTGCTGACTGTTTGATTCGTGCCTACTCAGCTCTTTGTTTATTGCCTCCAGAGGCACATGATCAGTGTATGATAGCAAACATGATCAGCGCATGATCAGTCACATGATCAGAGCCATTAAGTCACGTGATCACTACATGATAGTCATGTGATCAGTCCATGCTCAGTCACGGTATCAGTGCATGATCAGCCACGTGATCAGTGCACGATCTGTCACATGATTAGTGTATGATCACCCACGTGATCAGTGCATGGGCAGTCATGTGATCAGTGCATGATATAGACGTGATCAGTGCATGATCAGTCTCGTGATCAGTGCATGATAGCCACGTGATCAGTGCATGATCAGTCACCTGATGGGTGTATGATCATTCACGTGACCTGTACATGGTAGCTACATGATCATTGCATGATCAGCCACGTGAGTAGTGCATGATAGCCACGTGATCACTGCATGATCAGTCACGTGATCAGTGCATGATCAGTCACGTGACCAGTACATGGTAGCTGCGTGATCATCGCATGATCAGCCACGTGAGCAGTGCATGATAGCCACGTGATCAGTGCATGATCAGACACGAGATCAGTGCGTGATCAGTCACGTGATCAGTGCATGATCAGCCACGTGATCAGTGCATGACCAGGCACGTGATCAGTGTATGTCCAGCCAAGTGATCAATGCATGATAGCCACGTGATCAGTGTATGATCAGTCACATGATCAGTGCATGATCAGTCACGTGATAGGTGTGTGATCACCCACGTGAACAGTGAATGCTCAGTCACGTGATCATGGCCTGCTAGCTGCGTGATTACTCTCTGCTCATCTGCTTCAAAATTTCCAGTTGAGCTGCACGATTCCTGCCTGTCATCTCCTTGACAATTGCCACCTGTGCTGCGTAATTCCTGCCTGCTCATCTACTTGATTATTGCCAGCTGAGCAGCATGATTTCTCAGAGGTGAGTTCCATGATTATAGCCTGCTGACTTATTTCTGCCTACTCAGCTCTATGTTCATTGCCTCCAGAGGCACATGATCAGTGTGTGACACCAAACATGATCAGCTCATGATCAATCACATGATCAATGCATGATAAGCCAGGTGATCAGTGCATGATCAGTCACCTGATCTGTGCATGATCAGTCACGTGATCTGTGCATGATCAGTCACGTGATCAGTGCATGATCAATTACCTGATCAGTGCATGATCAGTCACGTGACCAGTGCATGGTAGCTACGTGATCATTGCATGATCAGCCACGAGATCAGTGCATGATAGCCACGTGATCAGTGCATGAGAGCCACGTGATCAGTGCATGATCAGTCACCTGATTTTTGCATGATCAGTCACGTGATCTGTGCATGATCAGTCACATGATCAATGAATGATAAGCCAGGTGATCAGTGCATGATCAATTACGTGATCAGTGCATGATCAGTCATGTGACCAGTACATGGTAGCTGCGTGATCATTGCATGATCAGCCACGTGAGCAGTGCATGATAGCCACGAGATCAGTGCATGATCAGTCCCGTGATCTGTGCATGATCAGTCACGTGATCTGTGCATGATCAGTCATGTGATACGTGTGTGATCAGCCACGTGATCAGTGCATGATATCCACGTGATCAGTGCAGGATAGCTACGTGATCACTTCATGATTATTCACGTGATCTGTACATGATCAGTCACGTGAACAGTGCATGATAAGTCATGTGATCAGTGTATGACCAGCCAAGTGATCAGTGCATGATAGCCACGTGATCAGTGCATGATCAGTCACGTGATCAGTGCATGATCAGTCACGTGATCAGTGTATGATCAGCCACGTGATCAGTGCATGATCAGCCAAATGATAAGTGCATGATCAATTACGTGATCAGTGCATGAACAGCCGTGGATCAGTGCATGATCAGTCACGTGATCAGTACATGATCAGTCACGTGAACAGTGCATGATCATTTACGTGATCTGTGCATGATCAGTCATGTGACCAGTATATGGTAGCTACGTGATCATTCCGTGACGAGCCACGTGAGCATTGCATGATAGAAACGTGATGTGTGCATGATGAGTTACGTGAGCAGAGTATGATCAGCCATGTGATCAGTGCATGAGTGCCACGGGATCAGTGCATGATATGTCACGTGACAGGTGTGTGATCAGCCACGTGAACAGTGCATGTTCAGCCACGTATTCAGTGCATGTTAGCCACGTGATCAGTGCATGATTAGTTACGTGAGCAGTGTATGATCAGCCACGTGATCAGTGCATGGTCAGACACGTGAACAGTGTATGATCAGCCACGTGATCAGTGCATGATCAATCACGTGATCAGTGTATGATCAGCCACGTGAACCTTGCATGCTCAGTCACGTGATCAGGGCCTGCTGAGCTGCGTGATTACTGTCTGCTCATCTGCTTGACAATTGCCAGCTGAGCTGCACGATTCCTGCCTGTCATCTGCTTGTCAATTGCCAGCTGTGCTGCGTAATTCCTGCCTGCTCAGCTGCTTGATTATTGCCAGCTGAGCAGCATGATTCCTCACAGCTGAGTTCCATGATTATTGCCTGCTGACTGTTTGATTCGTGCCTACTCAGCTCTTTGTTTATTGCCTCCAGAGGCACATGATCAGTGTATGATAGCAAACATGATCAGCGCATGATCAGTCACATGATCAGAGCCATTAAGTCACGTGATCACTACATGATAGTCATGTGATCAGTCCATGCTCAGTCACGGTATCAGTGCATGATCAGCCACGTGATCAGTGCACGATCTGTCACATGATTAGTGTATGATCACCCACGTGATCAGTGCATGGGCAGTCATGTGATCAGTGCATGATATAGACGTGATCAGTGCATGATCAGTCTCGTGATCAGTGCATGATAGCCACGTGATCAGTGCATGATCAGTCACCTGATGGGTGTATGATCATTCACGTGACCTGTACATGGTAGCTACATGATCATTGCATGATCAGCCACGTGAGTAGTGCATGATAGCCACGTGATCACTGCATGATCAGTCACGTGATCAGTGCATGATCAGTCACGTGACCAGTACATGGTAGCTGCGTGATCATCGCATGATCAGCCACGTGAGCAGTGCATGATAGCCACGTGATCAGTGCATGATCAGTCACCTGATGGGTGTATGATCATTCACGTGACCTGTACATGGTAGCTACATGATCATTGCATGATCAGCCACGTGAGTAGTGCATGATAGCCACGTGATCACTGCATGATCAGTCACATGATCAGTGCATGATCAGTCACGTGACCAGTACATGGTAGCTGCGTGATCATCGCATGATCAGCCACGTGAGCAGTGCATGATAGCCACGTGATCAGTGCATGATCAGACACGAGATCAGTGCGTGATCAGTCACGTGATCAGTGCATGATCAGCCACGTGATCAGTGCATGACCAGGCACGTGATCAGTGTATGTCCAGCCAAGTGATCAATGCATGATAGCCACGTGATCAGTGTATGATCAGTCACATGATCAGTGCATGATCAGTCACGTGATAGGTGTGTGATCACCCACGTGAACAGTGAATGCTCAGTCACGTGATCATGGCCTGCTAGCTGCGTGATTACTCTCTGCTCATCTGCTTCAAAATTTCCAGTTGAGCTGCACGATTCCTGCCTGTCATCTCCTTGACAATTGCCACCTGTGCTGCGTAATTCCTGCCTGCTCATCTACTTGATTATTGCCAGCTGAGCAGCATGATTTCTCAGAGGTGAGTTCCATGATTATAGCCTGCTGACTTATTTCTGCCTACTCAGCTCTATGTTCATTGCCTCCAGAGGCACATGATCAGTGTGTGACACCAAACATGATCAGCTCATGATCAATCACATGATCAATGCATGATAAGCCAGGTGATCAGTGCATGATCAGTCACCTGATCTGTACATGATCAGTCACGTGATCTGTGCATGATCAGTCACGTGATCAGTGCATGATCAATTACCTGATCAGTGCATGATCAGTCACGTGACCAGTGCATGGTAGCTACGTGATCATTGCATGATCAGCCACGAGATCAGTGCATGATAGCCACGTGATCAGTGCATGAGAGCCACGTGATCAGTGCATGATCAGTCACCTGATTTTTGCATGATCAGTCACGTGATCTGTGCATGATCAGTCACATGATCAATGAATGATAAGCCAGGTGATCAGTGCATGATCAATTACGTGATCAGTGCATGATCAGTCATGTGACCAGTACATGGTAGCTGCGTGATCATTGCATGATCAGCCACGTGAGCAGTGCATGATAGCCACGAGATCAGTGCATGATCAGTCACGTGATCTGTGCATGATCAGTCACGTGATCTGTGCATGATCAGTCATGTGATACGTGTGTGATCAGCCACGTGATCAGTGCATGATATCCACGTGATCAGTGCAGGATAGCTACGTGATCACTTCATGATTATTCACGTGATCTGTACATGATCAGTCACGTGAACAGTGCATGATAAGTCATGTGATCAGTGTATGACCAGCCAAGTGATCAGTGCATGATAGCCACGTGATCAGTGCATGATCAGTCACGTGATCAGTGCATGATCAGTCACGTAATCAGTGTATGATCAGCCACGTGATCAGTGCATGATCAGCCAAATGATAAGTGCATGATCAATTACGTGATCAGTGCATGAACAGCCGTGGATCAGTGCATGATCAGTCACGTGATCAGTACATGATCAGTCACATGAACAGTGCATGATCATTTACGTGATCTGTGCATGATCAGTCACGTGACCAGTATATGGTAGCTACGTGATCATTCCGTGACGAGCCACGTGAGCATTGCATGATAGAAACGTGATGTGTGCATGATGAGTTACGTGAGCAGAGTATGATCAGCCATGTGATCAGTGCATGAGTGCCACGGGATCAGTGCATGATATGTCACGTGACAGGTGTGTGATCAGCCACGTGAACAGTGCATGTTCAGCCACGTATTCAGTGCATGTTAGCCACGTGATCAGTGCATGATTAGTTACGTGAGCAGTGTATGATCAGCCACGTGATCAGTGCATGGTCAGACACGTGAACAGTGTATGATCAGCCACGTGATCAGTGCATGATATCCAAGTGATCAGTGCATGATCAATCACGTGATCAGTGTATGATCAGCCACGTGAACTGTGCATGCTCAGTCACGTGATCAGGGCCTGCTGAGCTGCGTGATTACTGTCTGCTCATCTGCTTGACAATTGCCAGCTGAGCTGCACGATTCCTGCCTGTCATCTGCTTGTCAATTGCCAGCTGTGCTGCGTAATTCCTGCCTGCTCAGCTGCTTGATTATTGCCAGCTGAGCAGCATGATTCCTCACAGCTGAGTTCCATGATTATTGCCTGCTGACTGTTTGATTCGTGCCTACTCAGCTCTTTGTTTATTGCCTCCAGAGGCACATGATCAGTGTATGATAGCAAACATGATCAGCGCATGATCAGTCACATGATCAGAGCCATTAAGTCACGTGATCACTACATGATAGTCATGTGATCAGTCCATGCTCAGTCACGGTATCAGTGCATGATCAGCCACGTGATCAGTGCACGATCTGTCACATGATTAGTGTATGATCACCCACGTGATCAGTGCATGGGCAGTCATGTGATCAGTGCATGATATAGACGTGATCAGTGCATGATCAGTCTCGTGATCAGTGCATGATAGCCACGTGATCAGTGCATGATCAGTCACCTGATGGGTGTATGATCATTCACGTGACCTGTACATGGTAGCTACATGATCATTGCATGATCAGCCACGTGAGTAGTGCATGATAGCCACGTGATCACTGCATGATCAGTCACGTGATCAGTGCATGATCAGTCACGTGACCAGTACATGGTAGCTGCGTGATCATCGCATGATCAGCCACGTGAGCAGTGCATGATAGCCACGTGATCAGTGCATGATCAGACACGAGATCAGTGCGTGATCAGTCACGTGATCAGTGCATGATCAGCCACGTGATCAGTGCATGACCAGGCACGTGATCAGTGTATGTCCAGCCAAGTGATCAATGCATGATAGCCACGTGATCAGTGTATGATCAGTCACATGATCAGTGCATGATCAGTCACGTGATAGGTGTGTGATCACCCACGTGAACAGTGAATGCTCAGTCACGTGATCATGGCCTGCTAGCTGCGTGATTACTCTCTGCTCATCTGCTTCAAAATTTCCAGTTGAGCTGCACGATTCCTGCCTGTCATCTCCTTGACAATTGCCACCTGTGCTGCGTAATTCCTGCCTGCTCATCTACTTGATTATTGCCAGCTGAGCAGCATGATTTCTCAGAGGTGAGTTCCATGATTATAGCCTGCTGACTTATTTCTGCCTACTCAGCTCTATGTTCATTGCCTCCAGAGGCACATGATCAGTGTGTGACACCAAACATGATCAGCTCATGATCAATCACATGATCAATGCATGATAAGCCAGGTGATCAGTGCATGATCAGTCACCTGATCTGTGCATGATCAGTCACGTGATCTGTGCATGATCAGTCACGTGATCAGTGCATGATCAATTACCTGATCAGTGCATGATCAGTCACGTGACCAGTGCATGGTAGCTACGTGATCATTGCATGATCAGCCACGAGATCAGTGCATGATAGCCACGTGATCAGTGCATGAGAGCCACGTGAACAGTGCATGATCAGTCACCTGATTTTTGCATGATCAGTCACGTGATCTGTGCATGATCAGTCACATGATCAATGAATGATAAGCCAGGTGATCAGTGCATGATCAATTACGTGATCAGTGCATGATCAGTCATGTGACCAGTACATGGTAGCTGCGTGATCATTGCATGATCAGCCACGTGAGCAGTGCATGATAGCCACGAGATCAGTGCATGATCAGTCACGTGATCTGTGCATGATCAGTCACGTGATCTGTGCATGATCAGTCATGTGATCCGTGTGTGATCAGCCACGTGATCAGTGCATGATATCCACGTGATCAGTGCAGGATAGCTACGTGATCACTTCATGATTATTCACGTGATCTGTACATGATCAGTCACGTGAACAGTGCATGATAAGTCATGTGATCAGTGTATGACCAGCCAAGTGATCAGTGCATGATAGCCACGTGATCAGTGCATGATCAGTCACGTGATCAGTGCATGATCAGTCACGTAATCAGTGTATGATCAGCCACGTGATCAGTGCATGATCAGCCAAATGATAAGTGCATGATCAATTACGTGATCAGTGCATGAACAGCCGTGGATCAGTGCATGATCAGTCACGTGATCAGTACATGATCAGTCACGTGAACAGTGCATGATCATTTACGTGATCTGTGCATGATCAGTCACGTGACCAGTATATGGTAGCTACGTGATCATTCCGTGACGAGCCACGTGAGCATTGCATGATAGAAACGTGATGTGTGCATGATGAGTTACGTGAGCAGAGTATGATCAGCCATGTGATCAGTGCATGAGTGCCACGGGATCAGTGCATGATATGTCACGTGACAGGTGTGTGATCAGCCACGTGAACAGTGCATGTTCAGCCACGTATTCAGTGCATGTTAGCCACGTGATCAGTGCATGATTAGTTACGTGAGCAGTGTATGATCAGCCACGTGATCAGTGCATGGTCAGACACGTGAACAGTGTATGATCAGCCACGTGATCAGTGCATGATATCCAAGTGATCAGTGCATGATCAATCACGTGATCAGTGTATGATCAGCCACGTGAACTGTGCATGCTCAGTCACGTGATCAGGGCCTGCTGAGCTGCGTGATTACTGTCTGCTCATCTGCTTGACAATTGCCAGCTGAGCTGCACGATTCCTGCCTGTCATCTGCTTGTCAATTGCCAGCTGTGCTGCGTAATTCCTGCCTGCTCAGCTGCTTGATTATTGCCAGCTGAGCAGCATGATTCCTCACAGCTGAGTTCCATGATTATTGCCTGCTGACTGTTTGATTCGTGCCTACTCAGCTCTTTGTTTATTGCCTCCAGAGGCACATGATCAGTGTATGATAGCAAACATGATCAGCGCATGATCAGTCACATGATCAGAGCCATTAAGTCACGTGATCACTACATGATAGTCATGTGATCAGTCCATGCTCAGTCACGGTATCAGTGCATGATCAGCCACGTGATCAGTGCACGATCTGTCACATGATTAGTGTATGATCACCCACGTGATCAGTGCATGGGCAGTCATGTGATCAGTGCATGATATAGACGTGATCAGTGCATGATCAGTCTCGTGATCAGTGCATGATCAGTCACGTGATCAGTGCATGATCAGTCACGTGACCAGTACATGGTAGCTGCGTGATCATCGCATGATCAGCCACGTGAGCAGTGCATGATAGCCACGTGATCAGTGCATGATCAGACACGAGATCAGTGCGTGATCAGTCACGTGATCAGTGCATGATCAGCCACGTGATCAGTGCATGACCAGGCACGTGATCAGTGTATGTCCAGCCAAGTGATCAATGCATGATAGCCACGTGATCAGTGTATGATCAGTCACATGATCAGTGCATGATCAGTCACGTGATAGGTGTGTGATCACCCACGTGAACAGTGAATGCTCAGTCACGTGATCATGGCCTGCTAGCTGCGTGATTACTCTCTGCTCATCTGCTTCAAAATTTCCAGTTGAGCTGCACGATTCCTGCCTGTCATCTCCTTGACAATTGCCACCTGTGCTGCGTAATTCCTGCCTGCTCATCTACTTGATTATTGCCAGCTGAGCAGCATGATTTCTCAGAGGTGAGTTCCATGATTATAGCCTGCTGACTTATTTCTGCCTACTCAGCTCTATGTTCATTGCCTCCAGAGGCACATGATCAGTGTGTGACACCAAACATGATCAGCTCATGATCAATCACATGATCAATGCATGATAAGCCAGGTGATCAGTGCATGATCAGTCACCTGATCTGTGCATGATCAGTCACGTGATCTGTGCATGATCAGTCACGTGATCAGTGCATGATCAATTACCTGATCAGTGCATGATCAGTCACGTGACCAGTGCATGGTAGCTACGTGATCATTGCATGATCAGCCACGAGATCAGTGCATGATAGCCACGTGATCAGTGCATGAGAGCCACGTGATCAGTGCATGATCAGTCACCTGATTTTTGCATGATCAGTCACGTGATCTGTGCATGATCAGTCACATGATCAATGAATGATAAGCCAGGTGATCAGTGCATGATCAATTACGTGATCAGTGCATGATCAGTCATGTGACCAGTACATGGTAGCTGCGTGATCATTGCATGATCAGCCACGTGAGCAGTGCATGATAGCCACGAGATCAGTGCATGATCAGTCACGTGATCTGTGCATGATCAGTCACGTGATCTGTGCATGATCAGTCATGTGATACGTGTGTGATCAGCCACGTGATCAGTGCATGATATCCACGTGATCAGTGCAGGATAGCTACGTGATCACTTCATGATTATTCACGTGATCTGTACATGATCAGTCACGTGAACAGTGCATGATAAGTCATGTGATCAGTGTATGACCAGCCAAGTGATCAGTGCATGATAGCCACGTGATCAGTGCATGATCAGTCACGTGATCAGTGCATGATCAGTCACGTAATCAGTGTATGATCAGCCACGTGATCAGTGCATGATCAGCCAAATGATAAGTGCATGATCAATTACGTGATCAGTGCATGAACAGCCGTGGATCAGTGCATGATCAGTCACGTGATCAGTACATGATCAGTCACGTGAACAGTGCATGATCATTTACGTGATCTGTGCATGATCAGTCACGTGACCAGTATATGGTAGCTACGTGATCATTCCGTGACGAGCCACGTGAGCATTGCATGATAGAAACGTGATGTGTGCATGATGAGTTACGTGAGCAGAGTATGATCAGCCATGTGATCAGTGCATGAGTGCCACGGGATCAGTGCATGATATGTCACGTGACAGGTGTGTGATCAGCCACGTGAACAGTGCATGTTCAGCCACGTATTCAGTGCATGTTAGCCACGTGATCAGTGCATGATTAGTTACGTGAGCAGTGTATGATCAGCCACGTGATCAGTGCATGGTCAGACACGTGAACAGTGTATGATCAGCCACGTGATCAGTGCATGATATCCAAGTGATCAGTGCATGATCAATCACGTGATCAGTGTATGATCAGCCACGTGAACTGTGCATGCTCAGTCACGTGATCAGGGCCTGCTGAGCTGCGTGATTACTGTCTGCTCATCTGCTTGACAATTGCCAGCTGAGCTGCACGATTCCTGCCTGTCATCTGCTTGTCAATTGCCAGCTGTGCTGCGTAATTCCTGCCTGCTCAGCTGCTTGATTATTGCCAGCTGAGCAGCATGATTCCTCACAGCTGAGTTCCATGATTATTGCCTGCTGACTGTTTGATTCGTGCCTACTCAGCTCTTTGTTTATTGCCTCCAGAGGCACATGATCAGTGTATGATAGCAAACATGATCAGCGCATGATCAGTCACATGATCAGAGCCATTAAGTCACGTGATCACTACATGATAGTCATGTGATCAGTCCATGCTCAGTCACGGTATCAGTGCATGATCAGCCACGTGATCAGTGCACGATCTGTCACATGATTAGTGTATGATCACCCACGTGATCAGTGCATGGGCAGTCATGTGATCAGTGCATGATATAGACGTGATCAGTGCATGATCAGTCTCGTGATCAGTGCATGATCAGTCACGTGATCAGTGCATGATCAGTCACGTGACCAGTACATGGTAGCTGCGTGATCATCGCATGATCAGCCACGTGAGCAGTGCATGATAGCCACTTGATCAGTGCATGATCAGACACGAGATCAGTGCGTGATCAGTCACGTGATCAGTGCATGATCAGCCACGTGATCAGTGCATGACCAGGCACGTGATCAGTGTATGTCCAGCCAAGTGATCAATGCATGATAGCCACGTGATCAGTTTATGATCAGTCACATGATCAGTGCATGATCAGTCACGTGATAGGTGTGTGATCACCCACGTGAACAGTGAATGCTCAGTCACGTGATCATGGCCTGCTAGCTGCGTGATTACTCTCTGCTCATCTGCTTCAAAATTTCCAGTTGAGCTGCACGATTCCTGCCTGTCATCTCCTTGACAATTGCCACCTGTGCTGCGTAATTCCTGCCTGCTCATCTACTTGATTATTGCCAGCTGAGCAGCATGATTTCTCAGAGGTGAGTTCCATGATTATAGCCTGCTGACTTATTTCTGCCTATTCAGCTCTATGTTCATTGCCTCCAGAGGCACATGATCAGTGTGTGACACCAAACATGATCAGCTCATGATCAATCACATGATCAATGCATGATAAGCCAGGTGATCAGTGCATGATCAGTCACCTGATCTGTGCATGATCAGTCACGTGATCTGTGCATGATCAGCCACGTGATCAGTGCATGATCAGCCAAATGATAAGTGCATGATCAATTACGTGATCAGTGCATGAACAGCCGTGGATCAGTGCATGATCAGTCACGTGATCAGTACATGATCAGTCACGTGAACAGTGCATGATCATTTACGTGATCTGTGCATGATCAGTCACGTGACCAGTATATGGTAGCTACGTGATCATTCCGTGACGAGCCACGTGAGCATTGCATGATAGAAACGTGATGTGTGCATGATGAGTTACGTGAGCAGAGTATGATCAGCCATGTGATCAGTGCATGAGTGCCACGGGATCAGTGCATGATATGTCACGTGACAGGTGTGTGATCAGCCACGTGAACAGTGCATGTTCAGCCACGTATTCAGTGCATGTTAGCCACGTGATCAGTGCATGATTAGTTACGTGAGCAGTGTATGATCAGCCACGTGATCAGTGCATGGTCAGACACGTGAACAGTGTATGATCAGCCACGTGATCAGTGCATGATATCCAAGTGATCAGTGCATGATCAATCACGTGATCAGTGTATGATCAGCCACGTGAACTGTGCATGCTCAGTCACGTGATCAGGGCCTGCTGAGCTGCGTGATTACTGTCTGCTCATCTGCTTGACAATTGCCAGCTGAGCTGCACGATTCCTGCCTGTCATCTGCTTGTCAATTGCCAGCTGTGCTGCGTAATTCCTGCCTGCTCAGCTGCTTGATTATTGCCAGCTGAGCAGCATGATTCCTCACAGCTGAGTTCCATGATTATTGCCTGCTGACTGTTTGATTCGTGCCTACTCAGCTCTTTGTTTATTGCCTCCAGAGGCACATGATCAGTGTATGATAGCAAACATGATCAGCGCATGATCAGTCACATGATCAGAGCCATTAAGTCACGTGATCACTACATGATAGTCATGTGATCAGTCCATGCTCAGTCACGGTATCAGTGCATGATCAGCCACGTGATCAGTGCACGATCTGTCACATGATTAGTGTATGATCACCCACGTGATCAGTGCATGGGCAGTCATGTGATCAGTGCATGATATAGACGTGATCAGTGCATGATCAGTCTCGTGATCAGTGCATGATAGCCACGTGATCAGTGCATGATCAGTCACCTGATGGGTGTATGATCATTCACGTGACCTGTACATGGTAGCTACATGATCATTGCATGATCAGCCACGTGAGTAGTGCATGATAGCCACGTGATCACTGCATGATCAGTCACGTGATCAGTGCATGATCAGTCACGTGACCAGTACATGGTAGCTGCGTGATCATCGCATGATCAGCCACGTGAGCAGTGCATGATAGCCACGTGATCAGTGCATGATCAGACACGAGATCAGTGCGTGATCAGTCACGTGATCAGTGCATGATCAGCCACGTGATCAGTGCATGACCAGGCACGTGATCAGTGTATGTCCAGCCAAGTGATCAATGCATGATAGCCACGTGATCAGTGTATGATCAGTCACATGATCAGTGCATGATCAGTCACGTGATAGGTGTGTGATCACCCACGTGAACAGTGAATGCTCAGTCACGTGATCATGGCCTGCTAGCTGCGTGATTACTCTCTGCTCATCTGCTTCAAAATTTCCAGTTGAGCTGCACGATTCCTGCCTGTCATCTCCTTGACAATTGCCACCTGTGCTGCGTAATTCCTGCCTGCTCATCTACTTGATTATTGCCAGCTGAGCAGCATGATTTCTCAGAGGTGAGTTCCATGATTATAGCCTGCTGACTTATTTCTGCCTACTCAGCTCTATGTTCATTGCCTCCAGAGGCACATGATCAGTGTGTGACACCAAACATGATCAGCTCATGATCAATCACATGATCAATGCATGATAAGCCAGGTGATCAGTGCATGATCAGTCACCTGATCTGTGCATGATCAGTCACGTGATCTGTGCATGATCAGTCACGTGATCAGTGCATGATCAATTACCTGATCAGTGCATGATCAGTCACGTGACCAGTGCATGGTAGCTACGTGATCATTGCATGATCAGCCACGAGATCAGTGCATGATAGCCACGTGATCAGTGCATGAGAGCCACGTGATCAGTGCATGATCAGTCACCTGATTTTTGCATGATCAGTCACGTGATCTGTGCATGATCAGTCACATGATCAATGAATGATAAGCCAGGTGATCAGTGCATGATCAATTACGTGATCAGTGCATGATCAGTCATGTGACCAGTACATGGTAGCTGCGTGATCATTGCATGATCAGCCACGTGAGCAGTGCATGATAGCCACGTGATCAGTGCATGATCAGTCACGTGATCAGTGCATGCTCAGTCATGGTATCAGTGCATGATCAGCCACGAGATCAGTGAATGATCAGTCACGTGATCAGTGCATGATCAGCCACGTGATCAGTGCATGACCAGGCACGTGATCAGTGTATGTCCAGCCAAGTGATCAGTGCCTGATAGCCATGTGATCAGTGCATGATCAGCCACATGATCAGTGCATGATCAATTACGTGATCAGTGCATGATCAGTCACGTGACCAGTACATGGTACCTACTTGATCATTGCCTGATCAGCCACGTGATCAGTGCATGATAGCCACGTGATCAGTGCATGATAGCCACGTCATCAGTGCATGAGAGCCACGTGATCAGTGCATGCTCATTCATGTGATACGTGTGTGATCAGCCACGTGAGCAGTGCATGATATCCACGTGATCAGTGCATGACAGCCATGTGATCAGTGCATGAGAGCCACGTGACCAGTGCATGATCAGTCACGTGATACATGTGTGATCAGCCACGTGATCAGTGCAGGATCAATTATGTGATCAGTGCATTATCAGTCACGTGACCAGTACATGGTTGCTAGGTGATCGTTGCATGATCAGCCACGTGAGCAGAGCATGATAGCCACGTGGTCAGTGCATGATCAGTCACGTGATACGTGTGTGATCAGCCACGTGATCAGTGCATGTTATCCATGTAATCAGTGCAGGATAGCCACGTGATCACTTCATGATTATTTACGTGATCTGTACTTGATCAGTCACGTGATTCGTGTGTGATCAGCCACCGGATAAGTGCGTGATGAGCCATGTGATCAGTGCAGGATCAATTACGTGATCAGTGCATGATCAGTCACATGACCAGTACATGATAGCTATGTGATAATTGCGTGATCAGCCACGTGATCAGTGCATGATAGCTACGTGATCAGTGCATGATAGCCACATGATCATTGCATGAGAGCCACGTGATCAGTGCATGATCAGTCACGTGATACATGTGTGATCAGCCACGTGATCAGTGCATGATGAGCCACGTGATCAGTGCAGGATCAGTTACGTGAGCATTGTATGGTCAGCCACGTGATCAGTGCATGGTCAGACACGTGAACAGTGTATGATCAGCCACGTGATCAGTGCATGATATCCAAGTATCAGTGCATGATCATCACGTGATCAGTGTATGATCAGCCACGTGAACTGTGCATGCTCAGTCACGTGATCAGGGCCTGCTGAGCTGCGTGATTACTGTCTTCTCATCTGCTTGACAATTGCCAGCTGAGCTGCATGATTCCTGCCTGTCATCTGCATGAAAATTGCCAGCTGTGCTGCGTAATTCCTGCCTGCTCAGCTGCTTGATTATTGCCAGCTGAGCAGCATGATTCCTCACAGCTGAGTTCCATGATTATTGCCTGCTGACTGTTTGATTCGTGCCTACTCAGCTCTTTGTTTATTGCCTCCAGAGGCACATGATCAGTGTATGATAGCAAACATGATCAGCGCATGATCAGTCACTTGATCAGAGCCATTAAGTCACGTGATCACTACATGATAGTCATGTGATCAGTCCATGCTCAGTCACGGTATCAGTGCATGATCAGCCACGTGATCAGTGCATGATCAGCCAGGTGATCAGTTCATGATAGCTATGTGATCAGTTCATGATTTGTCACGTGCTCTGTGCATGACCAGGCAGGTGATCAGTGTCTGATCAGCCACGTGAACAGTGCGTGATAGCCACGTGATCAGTGCATGATCCGTCACCTGATGGGTGTATGATCAGTCACCTGACCGGTACATGGTAGCTACATGATCATTGCATGATCAGCCACGTGAGTAGTGCATGATAGCCACGTGATCAGTGTATGATCTGTCACGTGTTCAGTGCATGATCAGTCATGTAATCTGTGCATGACAAGACACGTGATCAGTGCATGATCAATTACGTGATCAGTGCATGATCAGTCACGTGATCATTACATGATCAGTCACGTGAACAGTGCATGATCAGTCATGTGATCAGTGAATGATCAGCCACGTGATCATTGCATGAACAGCCGCGTGAGCAGTGCATGATTGGTCGCATGATCAGTGTATGATCATCCGGGTGATCAGTGCATGGGCAGTCATGTGATCAGTGCATGATATAGACGTGATCAGTGCATGATCATTCTCGTGATCACTGTATGATCAACCACGTGATCAGTGCACGATAGCCAGGTAATGAGTGCACGATAGCCAGATGATCAGTGCATTATCAGTCACGTGATCAGTGTATGATCCGCCAAGTAATAAGTGCATGATAGCCAACTGATCAGTGAAGGATCCATCACGTGATCAGTGCATGGTCAGTCACGTGATCATTGCATGATGAGCCACGTGATCAGTGCATGATCAATTACGTGATCAGTGCATGATCAGTCATGTGATCAGTGAATGACCAGCCAAGTGATCAGTGCATGATAGCCACGTGATCAGTGCATGATCAGTCACGTGATCAGTGCATGATCAACCACGTGATCAGTGTTTCATCAGCCACGTGAACAGTGCATGCTCAGTCACGTGATCAGGGCCTTCTGAGCTGCGTGATTTCTGTCTGCTCATCTGCTTGACAATTGCCAGCTGAGCTGCACGATTCCTGCCTGTCATCTGCTTGACAATTGCCAGCTGTGCTGCGTAATTCCTGCCTGCTCAGCTGCTTGATTATTGCCAGCTGAGCAGCATGATTCCTCACAGCTGAGTTCCATGATTATTGCCTGCTGACCGTTTGATTTGTGCCTACTCAGCTCTTTGTTTATTGCCTCGAGAGGCACATGATCAGTGTATGATAGCAAACATGATCAGCGCATGATCAGCGCCATTAAGTCACGTGATCACTACATGATAGTCATGTGATCAGTCCATGCTCAGTCACGGTATCAGTGCATGATAGCCACGTGATCAGTGCATGATAAGTCACGTGATCAGTGCATGATCAGTCATGTGACCAGTACATGGTAGCTGCGTGATCATTGCATGATCAGCCACGTGATCAGTGCATGATCAGTCACCTGATGGGTGTATGATCATTCACGTGACCTGTACATGGTAGCTACATGATCATTGCATGATCAGCCACGTGAGTAGTGCATGATAGCCACGTGATCACTGCATGATCAGTCACGTGATCAGTGCATGATCAGTCACGTGACCAGTACATGGTAGCTGCGTGATCATCGCATGATCAGCCACGTGAGCAGTGCATGATAGCCACGTGATCAGTGCATGATCAGACACGAGATCAGTGCGTGATCAGTCACGTGATCAGTGCATGATCAGCCACGTGATCAGTGCATGACCAGGCACGTGATCAGTGTATGTCCAGCCAAGCGATCAATGCATGATAGCCACGTGATCAGTGTATGATCAGTCACATGATCAGTGCATGATCAGTCACGTGATAGGTGTGTGATCACCCACGTGAACAGTGAATGCTCAGTCACGTGATCATGGCCTGCTAGCTGCGTGATTACTCTCTGCTCATCTGCTTCAAAATTTCCAGTTGAGCTGCACGATTCCTGCCTGTCATCTCCTTGACAATTGCCACCTGTGCTGCGTAATTCCTGCCTGCTCATCTACTTGATTATTGCCAGCTGAGCAGCATGATTTCTCAGAGGTGAGTTCCATGATTATAGCCTGCTGACTTATTTCTGCCTACTCAGCTCTATGTTCATTGCCTCCAGAGGCACATGATCAGTGTGTGACACCAAACATGATCAGCTCATGATCAATCACATGATCAATGCATGATAAGCCAGGTGATCAGTGCATGATCAGTCACCTGATCTGTGCATGATCAGTCACGTGATCTGTGCATGATCAGTCACGTGATCAGTGCATGATCAATTACTTGATCAGTGCATGATCAGTCACGTGACCAGTGCATGGTAGCTACGTGATCATTGCATGATCAGCCACGAGATCAGTGCATGATAGCCACGTGATCAGTGCATGAGAGCCACGTGATCAGTGCATGATCAGTCACCTGATTTTTGCATGATCAGTCACGTGATCTGTGCATGATCAGTCACATGATCAATGAATGATAAGCCAGGTGATCAGTGCATGATCAATTACGTGATCAGTGCATGATCAGTCATGTGACCAGTACATGGTAGCTGCGTGATCATTGCATGATCAGCCACGTGATCAGTGCATGATCAGTCACCTGATGGGTGTATGATCATTCACGTGACCTGTACATGGTAGCTACATGATCATTGCATGATCAGCCACGTGAGTAGTGCATGATAGCCACGTGATCACTGCATGATCAGTCACGTGATCAGTGCATGATCAGTCACGTGACCAGTACATGGTAGCTGCGTGATCATCGCATGATCAGCCACGTGAGCAGTGCATGATAGCCACGTGATCAGTGCATGATCAGACACGAGATCAGTGCGTGATCAGTCACGTGATCAGTGCATGATCAGCCACGTGATCAGTGCATGACCAGGCACGTGATCAGTGTATGTCCAGCCAAGTGATCAATGCATGATAGCCACGTGATCAGTGTATGATCAGTCACATGATCAGTGCATGATCAGTCACGTGATAGGTGTGTGATCACCCACGTGAACAGTGAATGCTCAGTCACGTGATCATGGCCTGCTAGCTGCGTGATTACTCTCTGCTCATCTGCTTCAAAATTTCCAGTTGAGCTGCACGATTCCTGCCTGTCATCTCCTTGACAATTGCCACCTGTGCTGCGTAATTCCTGCCTGCTCATCTACTTGATTATTGCCAGCTGAGCAGCATGATTTCTCAGAGGTGAGTTCCATGATTATAGCCTGCTGACTTATTTCTGCCTACTCAGCTCTATGTTCATTGCCTCCAGAGGCACATGATCAGTGTGTGACACCAAACATGATCAGCTCATGATCAATCACATGATCAATGCATGATAAGCCAGGTGATCAGTGCATGATCAGTCACCTGATCTGTGCATGATCAGTCACGTGATCTGTGCATGATCAGTCACGTGATCAGTGCATGATCAATTACCTGATCAGTGCATGATCAGTCACGTGACCAGTGCATGGTAGCTACGTGATCATTGCATGATCAGCCACGAGATCAGTGCATGATAGCCACGTGATCAGTGCATGAGAGCCACGTGATCAGTGCATGATCAGTCACCTGATTTTTGCATGATCAGTCACGTGATCTGTGCATGATCAGTCACATGATCAATGAATGATAAGCCAGGTGATCAGTGCATGATCAATTACGTGATCAGTGCATGATCAGTCATGTGACCAGTACATGGTAGCTGCGTGATCATTGCATGATCAGCCACGTGAGCATTGCATGATAGCCACGAGATCAGTGCATGATCAGTCACGTGATCTGTGCATGATCAGTCACGTGATCTGTGCATGATCAGTCATGTGATACGTGTGTGATCAGCCACGTGATCAGTGCATGATATCCACGTGATCAGTGCAGGATAGCTACGTGATCACTTCATGATTATTCACGTGATCTGTACATGATCAGTCACGTGAACAGTGCATGATAAGTCATGTGATCAGTGTATGACCAGCCAAGTGATCAGTGCATGATAGCCACGTGATCAGTGCATGATCAGTCACGTGATCAGTGCATGATCAGTCACGTAATCAGTGTATGATCAGCCACGTGATCAGTGCATGATCAGCCAAATGATAAGTGCATGATCAATTACGTGATCAGTGCATGAACAGCCGTGGATCAGTGCATGATCAGTCACGTGATCAGTACATGATCAGTCACGTGAACAGTGCATGATCATTTACGTGATCTGTGCATGATCAGTCACGTGACCAGTATATGGTAGCTACGTGATCATTCCGTGACGAGCCACGTGAGCATTGCATGATAGAAACGTGATGTGTGCATGATGAGTTACGTGAGCAGAGTATGATCAGCCATGTGATCAGTGCATGAGTGCCACGGGATCAGTGCATGATATGTCACGTGACAGGTGTGTGATCAGCCACGTGAACAGTGCATGTTCAGCCACGTATTCAGTGCATGTTAGCCACGTGATCAGTGCATGATTAGTTACGTGAGCAGTGTATGATCAGCCACGTGATCAGTGCATGGTCAGACACGTGAACAGTGTATGATCAGCCACGTGATCAGTGCATGATATCCAAGTGATCAGTGCATGATCAATCACGTGATCAGTGTATGATCAGCCACGTGAACTGTGCATGCTCAGTCACGTGATCAGGGCCTGCTGAGCTGCGTGATTACTGTCTGCTCATCTGCTTGACAATTGCCAGCTGAGCTGCACGATTCCTGCCTGTCATCTGCTTGTCAATTGCCAGCTGTGCTGTGTAATTCCTGCCTGCTCAGCTGCTTGATTATTGCCAGCTGAGCAGCATGATTCCTCACAGCTGAGTTCCATGATTATTGCCTGCTGACTGTTTGATTCGTGCCTACTCAGCTCTTTGTTTATTGCCTCCAGAGGCACATGATCAGTGTATGATAGCAAACATGATCAGCGCATGATCAGTCACATGATCAGAGCCATTAAGTCACGTGATCACTACATGATAGTCATGTGATCAGTCCATGCTCAGTCACGGTATCAGTGCATGATCAGCCACGTGATCAGTGCACGATCTGTCACATGATTAGTGTATGATCACCCACGTGATCAGTGCATGGGCAGTCATGTGATCAGTGCATGATATAGACGTGATCAGTGCATGATCAGTCTCGTGATCAGTGCATGATAGCCACGTGATCAGTGCATGATCAGTCACCTGATGGGTGTATGATCATTCACGTGACCTGTACATGGTAGCTACATGATCATTGCATGATCAGCCACGTGAGTAGTGCATGATAGCCACGTGATCACTGCATGATCAGTCACGTGATCAGTGCATGATCAGTCACGTGACCAGTACATGGTAGCTGCGTGATCATCGCATGATCAGCCACGTGAGCAGTGCATGATAGCCACGTGATCAGTGCATGATCAGACACGAGATCAGTGCGTGATCAGTCACGTGATCAGTGCATGATCAGCCACGTGATCAGTGCATGACCAGGCACGTGATCAGTGTATGTCCAGCCAAGTGATCAATGCATGATAGCCACGTGATCAGTGTATGATCAGTCACATGATCAGTGCATGATCAGTCACGTGATAGGTGTGTGATCACCCACGTGAACAGTGAATGCTCAGTCACGTGATCATGGCCTGCTAGCTGCGTGATTACTCTCTGCTCATCTGCTTCAAAATTTCCAGTTGAGCTGCACGATTCCTGCCTGTCATCTCCTTGACAATTGCCACCTGTGCTGCGTAATTCCTGCCTGCTCATCTACTTGATTATTGCCAGCTGAGCAGCATGATTTCTCAGAGGTGAGTTCCATGATTATAGCCTGCTGACTTATTTCTGCCTACTCAGCTCTATGTTCATTGCCTCCAGAGGCACATGATCAGTGTGTGACACCAAACATGATCAGCTCATGATCAATCACATGATCAATGCATGATAAGCCAGGTGATCAGTGCATGATCAGTCACCTGATCTGTGCATGATCAGTCACGTGATCTGTGCATGATCAGTCACGTGATCAGTGCATGATCAATTACCTGATCAGTGCATGATCAGTCACGTGACCAGTGCATGGTAGCTACGTGATCATTGCATGATCAGCCACGAGATCAGTGCATGATAGCCACGTGATCAGTGCATGAGAGCCACGTGATCAGTGCATGATCAGTCACCTGATTTTTGCATGATCAGTCACGTGATCTGTGCATGATCAGTCACATGATCAATGAATGATAAGCCAGGTGATCAGTGCATGATCAATTACGTGATCAGTGCATGATCAGTCATGTGACCAGTACATGGTAGCTGCGTGATCATTGCATGATCAGCCACGTGAGCAGTGCATGATAGCCACGTGATCAGTGCATGATCAGTCACGTGATCAGTGCATGCTCAGTCATGGTATCAGTGCATGATCAGCCACGAGATCAGTGAATGATCAGTCACGTGATCAGTGCATGATCAGCCACGTGATCAGTGCATGACCAGGCACGTGATCAGTGTATGTCCAGCCAAGTGATCAGTGCATGATAGCCATGTGATCAGTGCATGATCAGCCACATGATCAGTGCATGATCAATTACGTGATCAGTGCATGATCAGTCACGTGACCAGTACATGGTACCTACTTGATCATTGCCTGATCAGCCACGTGATCAGTGCATGATAGCCACGTGATCAGTGCATGATAGCCACGTCATCAGTGCATGAGAGCCACGTGATCAGTGCATGCTCATTCATGTGATACGTGTGTGATCAGCCACGTGAGCAGTGCATGATATCCACGTGATCAGTGCATGACAGCCATGTGATCAGTGCATGAGAGCCACGTGACCAGTGCATGATCAGTCACGTGATACATGTGTGATCAGCCACGTGATCAGTGCAGGATCAATTATGTGATCAGTGCATTATCAGTCACGTGACCAGTACATGGTTGCTAGGTGATCGTTGCATGATCAGCCACGTGAGCAGAGCATGATAGCCACGTGGTCAGTGCATGATCAGTCACGTGATACGTGTGTGATCAGCCACGTGATCAGTGCATGTTATCCATGTAATCAGTGCAGGATAGCCACGTGATCACTTCATGATTATTTACGTGATCTGTACTTGATCAGTCACGTGATTCGTGTGTGATCAGCCACCGGATCAGTGCGTGATGAGCCATGTGATCAGTGCAGGATCAATTACGTGATCAGTGCATGATCAGTCACATGACCAGTACATGATAGCTATGTGATCATTGCGTGATCAGCCACGTGATCAGTGCATGATAGCTACGTGATCAGTGCATGATAGCCACATGATCATTGCATGAGAGCCACGTGATCAGTGCATGATCAGTCACGTGATACATGTGTGATCAGCCACGTGATCAGTGCATGATGAGCCACGTGATCAGTGCAGGATCAGTTACGTGAGCATTGTATGGTCAGCCACGTGATCAGTGCATGGTCAGACACGTGAACAGTGTATGATCAGCCACGTGATCAGTGCATGATATCCAAGTATCAGTGCATGATCATCACGTGATCAGTGTATGATCAGCCACGTGAACAGTGCATGCTCAGTCACGTGATCAGGGCCTGCTGAGCTGCGTGATTACTGTCTTCTCATCTGCTTGACAATTGCCAGCTGAGCTGCATGATTCCTGCCTGTCATCTGCATGAAAATTGCCAGCTGTGCTGCGTAATTCCTGCCTGCTCAGCTGCTTGATTATTGCCAGCTGAGCAGCATGATTCCTCACAGCTGAGTTCCATGATTATTGCCTGCTGACTGTTTGATTCGTGCCTACTCAGCTCTTTGTTTATTGCCTCCAGAGGCACATGATCAGTGTATGATAGCAAACATGATCAGCGCATGATCAGTCACTTGATCAGAGCCATTAAGTCACGTGATCACTACATGATAGTCATGTGATCAGTCCATGCTCAGTCACGGTATCAGTGCATGATCAGCCACGTGATCAGTGCATGATCAGCCAGGTGATCAGTTCATGATAGCTATGTGATCAGTTCATGATTTGTCACGTGCTCTGTGCATGACCAGGCAGGTGATCAGTGTCTGATCAGCCACGTGAACAGTGCGTGATAGCCACGTGATCAGTGCATGATCCGTCACCTGATGGGTGTATGATCAGTCACCTGACCGGTACATGGTAGCTACATGATCATTGCATGATCAGCCACGTGAGTAGTGCATGATAGCCACGTGATCAGTGTATGATCTGTCACGTGTTCAGTGCATGATCAGTCATGTAATCTGTGCATGACAAGACACGTGATCAGTGCATGATCAATTACGTGATCAGTGCATGATCAGTCACGTGATCATTACATGATCAGTCACGTGAACAGTGCATGATCAGTCATGTGATCAGTGAATGATCAGCCACGTGATCATTGCATGAACAGCCGCGTGAGCAGTGCATGATTGGTCGCATGATCAGTGTATGATCATCCGGGTGATCAGTGCATGGGCAGTCATGTGATCAGTGCATGATATAGACGTGATCAGTGCATGATCATTCTCGTGATCACTGTATGATCAACCACGTGATCAGTGCACGATAGCCAGGTAATGAGTGCACGATAGCCAGATGATCAGTGCATTATCAGTCACGTGATCAGTGTATGATCCGCCAAGTAATAAGTGCATGATAGCCAACTGATCAGTGAAGGATCCATCACGTGATCAGTGCATGGTCAGTCACGTGATCATTGCATGATGAGCCACGTGATCAGTGCATGATCAATTACGTGATCAGTGCATGATCAGTCATGTGATCAGTGAATGACCAGCCAAGTGATCAGTGCATGATAGCCACGTGATCAGTGCATGATCAGTCACGTGATCAGTGCATGATCAACCACGTGATCAGTGTTTCATCAGCCACGTGAACAGTGCATGCTCAGTCACGTGATCAGGGCCTTCTGAGCTGCGTGATTTCTGTCTGCTCATCTGCTTGACAATTGCCAGCTGAGCTGCACGATTCCTGCCTGTCATCTGCTTGACAATTGCCAGCTGTCCTGCGTAATTCCTGCCTGCTCAGCTGCTTGATTATTGCCAGCTGAGCAGCATGATTCCTCACAGCTGAGTTCCATGATTATTGCCTGCTGACCGTTTGATTTGTGCCTACTCAGCTCTTTGTTTATTGCCTCCAGAGGCACATGATCAGTGTATGATAGCAAACATGATCAGCGCATGATCAGCGCCATTAAGTCACGTGATCACTACATGATAGTCATGTGATCAGTCCATGCTCAGTCACGGTATCAGTGCATGATAGCCACGTGATCAGTGCATGATAAGTCACGTGATCAGTGCATGATCAGTCATGTGACCAGTACATGGTAGCTGCGTGATCATTGCATGATCAGCCACGTGATCAGTGCATGATCAGTCACCTGATGGGTGTATGATCATTCACGTGACCTGTACATGGTAGCTACATGATCATTGCATGATCAGCCACGTGAGTAGTGCATGATAGCCACGTGATCACTGCATGATCAGTCACGTGATCAGTGCATGATCAGTCACGTGACCAGTACATGGTAGCTGCGTGATCATCGCATGATCAGCCACGTGAGCAGTGCATGATAGCCACGTGATCAGTGCATGATCAGACACGAGATCAGTGCGTGATCAGTCACGTGATCAGTGCATGATCAGCCACGTGATCAGTGCATGACCAGGCACGTGATCAGTGTATGTCCAGCCAAGTGATCAATGCATGATAGCCACGTGATCAGTGTATGATCAGTCACATGATCAGTGCATGATCAGTCACGTGATAGGTGTGTGATCACCCACGTGAACAGTGAATGCTCAGTCACGTGATCATGGCCTGCTAGCTGCGTGATTACTCTCTGCTCATCTGCTTCAAAATTTCCAGTTGAGCTGCACGATTCCTGCCTGTCATCTCCTTGACAATTGCCACCTGTGCTGCGTAATTCCTGCCTGCTCATCTACTTGATTATTGCCAGCTGAGCAGCATGATTTCTCAGAGGTGAGTTCCATGATTATAGCCTGCTGACTTATTTCTGCCTACTCAGCTCTATGTTCATTGCCTCCAGAGGCACATGATCAGTGTGTGACACCAAACATGATCAGCTCATGATCAATCACATGATCAATGCATGATAAGCCAGGTGATCAGTGCATGATCAGTCACCTGATCTGTGCATGATCAGTCACGTGATCTGTGCATGATCAGTCACGTGATCAGTGCATGATCAATTACCTGATCAGTGCATGATCAGTCACGTGACCAGTGCATGGTAGCTACGTGATCATTGCATGATCAGCCACGAGATCAGTGCATGATAGCCACGTGATCAGTGCATGAGAGCCACGTGATCAGTGCATGATCAGTCACCTGATTTTTGCATGATCAGTCACGTGATCTGTGCATGATCAGTCACATGATCAATGAATGATAAGCCAGGTGATCAGTGCATGATCAATTACGTGATCAGTGCATGATCAGTCATGTGACCAGTACATGGTAGCTGCGTGATCATTGCATGATCAGCCACGTGAGCAGTGCATGATAGCCACGAGATCAGTGCATGATCAGTCACGTGATCTGTGCATGATCAGTCACGTGATCTGTGCATGATCAGTCATGTGATACGTGTGTGATCAGCCACGTGATCAGTGCATGATATCCACGTGATCAGTGCAGGATAGCTACGTGATCACTTCATGATTATTCACGTGATCTGTACATGATCAGTCACGTGAACAGTGCATGATAAGTCATGTGATCAGTGTATGACCAGCCAAGTGATCAGTGCATGATAGCCACGTGATCAGTGCATGATCAGTCACGTGATCAGTGCATGATCAGTCACGTAATCAGTGTATGATCAGCCACGTGATCAGTGCATGATCAGCCAAATGATAAGTGCATGATCAATTACGTGATCAGTGCATGAACAGCCGTGGATCAGTGCATGATCAGTCACGTGATCAGTACATGATCAGTCACGTGAACAGTGCATGATCATTTACGTGATCTGTGCATGATCAGTCACGTGACCAGTATATGGTAGCTACGTGATCATTCCGTGACGAGCCACGTGAGCATTGCATGATAGAAACGTGATGTGTGCATGATGAGTTACGTGAGCAGAGTATGATCAGCCATGTGATCAGTGCATGAGTGCCACGGGATCAGTGCATGATATGTCACGTGACAGGTGTGTGATCAGCCACGTGAACAGTGCATGTTCAGCCACGTATTCAGTGCATGTTAGCCACGTGATCAGTGCATGATTAGTTACGTGAGCAGTGTATGATCAGCCACGTGATCAGTGCATGGTCAGACACGTGAACAGTGTATGATCAGCCACGTGATCAGTGCATGATATCCAAGTGATCAGTGCATGATCAATCACGTGATCAGTGTATGATCAGCCACGTGAACTGTGCATGCTCAGTCACGTGATCAGGGCCTGCTGAGCTGCGTGATTACTGTCTGCTCATCTGCTTGACAATTGCCAGCTGAGCTGCACGATTCCTGCCTGTCATCTGCTTGTCAATTGCCAGCTGTGCTGCGTAATTCCTGCCTGCTCAGCTGCTTGATTATTGCCAGCTGAGCAGCATGATTCCTCACAGCTGAGTTCCATGATTATTGCCTGCTGACTGTTTGATTCGTGCCTACTCAGCTCTTTGTTTATTGCCTCCAGAGGCACATGATCAGTGTATGATAGCAAACATGATCAGCGCATGATCAGTCACATGATCAGAGCCATTAAGTCACGTGATCACTACATGATAGTCATGTTATCAGTCCATGCTCAGTCACGGTATCAGTGCATGATCAGCCACGTGATCAGTGCACGATCTGTCACATGATTAGTGTATGATCACCCACGTGATCAGTGCATGGGCAGTCATGTGATCAGTGCATGATATAGACGTGATCAGTGCATGATCAGTCTCGTGATCAGTGCATGATAGCCACGTGATCAGTGCATGATCAGTCACCTGATGGGTGTATGATCATTCACGTGACCTGTACATGGTAGCTACATGATCATTGCATGATCATCCACGTGAGTAGTGCATGATAGCCACGTGATCACTGCATGATCAGTCACGTGATCAGTGCATGATCAGTCACGTGACCAGTACATGGAAGCTGCGTGATCATCGCATGATCAGCCACGTGAGCAGTGCATGATAGCCACGTGATCAGTGCATGATCAGACAGGAGATCAGTGCGTGATCAGTCACGTGATCAGTGCATGATCAGCCACGTGATCAGTGCATGACCAGGCACGTGATCAGTGTATGTCCAGCCAAGTGATCAATGCATGATAGCCACGTGATCAGTGCATGATCAGTCACATGATCAGTGCATGATCAGTCACGTGATAGGTGTGTGATCACCCACGTGAACAGTGAATGCTCAGTCACGTGATCATGGCCTGCTAGCTGCGTGATTACTCTCTGCTCATCTGCTTCAAAATTTCCAGTTGAGCTGCACGATTCCTGCCTGTCATCTCCTTGACAATTGCCACCTGTGCTGCGTAATTCCTGCCTGCTCATCTACTTGATTATTGCCAGCTGAGCAGCATGATTTCTCAGAGGTGAGTTCCATGATTATAGCCTGCTGACTTATTTCTGCCTACTCAGCTCTATGTTCATTGCCTCCAGAGGCACATGATCAGTGTGTGACACCAAACATGATCAGCTCATGATCAATCACATGATCAATGCATGATAAGCCAGGTGATCAGTGCATGATCAGTCACCTGATCTGTGCATGATCAGTCACGTGATCTGTGCATGATCAGTCACGTGATCAGTGCATGATCAATTACCTGATCAGTGCATGATCAGTCACGTGACCAGTGCATGGTAGCTACGTGATCATTGCATGATCAGCCACGAGATCAGTGCATGATAGCCACGTGATCAGTGCATGAGAGCCACGTGATCAGTGCATGATCAGTCACCTGATTTTTGCATGATCAGTCACGTGATCTGTGCATGATCAGTCACATGATCAATGAATGATAAGCCAGGTGATCAGTGCATGATCAATTACGTGATCAGTGCATGATCAGTCATGTGACCAGTACATGGTAGCTGCGTGATCATTGCATGATCAGCCACGTGAGCAGTGCATGATAGCCACGAGATCAGTGCATGATCAGTCACGTGATCTGTGCATGATCAGTCACGTGATCTGTTCATGATCAGTCATGTGATACGTGTGTGATCAGCCACGTGATCAGTGCATGATATCCACGTGATCAGTGCAGGATAGCTACGTGATCACTTCATGATTATTCACGTGATCTGTACATGATCAGTCACGTGAACAGTGCATGATAAGTCATGTGATCAGTGTATGACCAGCCAAGTGATCAGTGCATGATAGCCACGTGATCAGTGCATGATCAGTCACGTGATCAGTGCATGATCAGTCACGTAATCAGTGTATGATCAGCCACGTGATCAGTGCATGATCAGCCAAATGATAAGTGCATGATCAATTACGTGATCAGTGCATGAACAGCCGTGGATCAGTGCATGATCAGTCACGTGATCAGTACATGATCAGTCACGTGAACAGTGCATGATCATTTACGTGATCTGTGCATGATCAGTCACGTGACCAGTATATGGTAGCTACGTGATCATTCCGTGACGAGCCACGTGAGCATTGCATGATAGAAACATGATGTGTGCATGATGAGTTACGTGAGCAGAGTATGATCAGCCATGTGATCAGTGCATGAGTGCCACGGGATCAGTGCATGATATGTCACGTGACAGGTGTGTGATCAGCCACGTGAACAGTGCATGTTCAGCCACGTATTCAGTGCATGTTAGCCACGTGATCAGTGCATGATTAGTTACGTGAGCAGTGTATGATCAGCCACGTGATCAGTGCATGGTCAGACACGTGAACAGTGTATGATCAGCCACGTGATCAGTGCATGATATCCAAGTGATCAGTGCATGATCAATCACGTGATCAGTGTATGATCAGCCACGTGAACTGTGCATGCTCAGTCACGTGATCAGGGCCTGCTGAGCTGCGTGATTACTGTCTTCTCATCTGCTTGACAATTGCCAGCTGAGCTGCACGATTCCTGCCTGTCATCTGCTTGTCAATTGCCAGCTGTGCTGCGTAATTCCTGCCTGCTCAGCTGCTTGATTATTGCCAGCTGAGCAGCATGATTCCTCACAGCTGAGTTCCATGATTATTGCCTGCTGACTGTTTGATTCGTGCCTACTCAGCTCTTTGTTTATTGCCTCCAGAGGCACATGATCAGTGTATGATAGCAAACATGATCAGCGCATGATCAGTCACATGATCAGAGCCATTAAGTCACGTGATCACTACATGATAGTCATGTGATCAGTCCATGCTCAGTCACGGTATCAGTGCATGATCAGCCACGTGATCAGTGCACGATCTGTCACATGATTAGTGTATGATCACCCACGTGATCAGTGCATGGGCAGTCATGTGATCAGTGCATGATATAGACGTGATCAGTGCATGATCAGTCTCGTGATCAGTGCATGATAGCCACGTGATCAGTGCATGATCAGTCACCTGATGGGTGTATGATCATTCACGTGACCTGTACATGGTAGCTACATGATCATTGCATGATCAGCCACGTGAGTAGTGCATGATAGCCACGTGATCACTGCATGATCAGTCACGTGATCAGTGCATGATCAGTCACGTGACCAGTACATGGTAGCTGCGTGATCATCGCATGATCAGCCACGTGAGCAGTGCATGATAGCCACGTGATCAGTGCATGATCAGACACGAGATCAGTGCGTGATCAGTCACGTGATCAGTGCATGATCAGCCACGTGATCAGTGCATGACCAGGCACGTGATCAGTGTATGTCCAGCCAAGTGATCAATGCATGATAGCCACGTGATCAGTGTATGATCAGTCACATGATCAGTGCATGATCAGTCACGTGATAGGTGTGTGATCACCCACGTGAACAGTGAATGCTCAGTCACGTGATCATGGCCTGCTAGCTGCGTGATTACTCTCTGCTCATCTGCTTCAAAATTTCCAGTTGAGCTGCACGATTCCTGCCTGTCATCTCCTTGACAATTGCCACCTGTGCTGCGTAATTCCTGCCTGCTCATCTACTTGATTATTGCCAGCTGAGCAGCATGATTTCTCAGAGGTGAGTTCCATGATTATAGCCTGCTGACTTATTTCTGCCTACTCAGCTCTATGTTCATTGCCTCCAGAGGCACATGATCAGTGTGTGACACCAAACATGATCAGCTCATGATCAATCACATGATCAATGCATGATAAGCCAGGTGATCAGTGCATGATCAGTCACCTGATCTGTGCATGATCAGTCACGTGATCTGTGCATGATCAGTCACGTGATCAGTGCATGATCAATTACCTGATCAGTGCATGATCAGTAACGTGACCAGTGCATGGTAGCTACGTGATCATTGCATGATCAGCCACGAGATCAGTGCATGATAGCCACGTGATCAGTGCATGAGAGCCACGTGATCAGTGCATGATCAGTCACCTGATTTTTGCATGATCAGTCACGTGATCTGTGCATGATCAGTCACATGATCAATGAATGATAAGCCAGGTGATCAGTGCATGATCAATTACGTGATCAGTGCATGATCAGTCATGTGACCAGTACATGGTAGCTGCGTGATCATTGCATGATCAGCCACGTGAGCAGTGCATGATAGCCACGAGATCAGTGCATGATCAGTCACGTGATCTGTGCATGATCAGTCACGTGATCTGTGCATGATCAGTCATGTGATACGTGTGTGATCAGCCACGTGATCAGTGCATGATATCCACGTGATCAGTGCAGGATAGCTACGTGATCACTTCATGATTATTCACGTGATCTGTACATGATCAGTCACGTGAACAGTGCATGATCAGCCACATGATCAGTGCATGATCAATTACGTGATCAGTGCATGATCAGTCACGTGACCAGTACATGGTACCTACTTGATCATTGCCTGATCAGCCACGTGATCAGTGCATGATAGCCACGTGATCAGTGCATGATAGCCACGTCATCAGTGCATGAGAGCCACGTGATCAGTGCATGCTCATTCATGTGATACGTGTGTGATCAGCCACGTGAGCAGTGCATGATATCCACGTGATCAGTGCATGACAGCCATGTGATCAGTGCATGAGAGCCACGTGACCAGTGCATGATCAGTCACGTGATACATGTGTGATCAGCCACGTGATCAGTGCAGGATCAATTATGTGATCAGTGCATTATCAGTCACGTGACCAGTACATGGTTGCTAGGTGATCGTTGCATGATCAGCCACGTGAGCAGAGCATGATAGCCACGTGGTCAGTGCATGATCAGTCACGTGATACGTGTGTGATCAGCCACGTGATCAGTGCATGTTATCCATGTAATCAGTGCAGGATAGCCACGTGATCACTTCATGATTATTTACGTGATCTGTACTTGATCAGTCACGTGATTCGTGTGTGATCAGCCACCGGATCAGTGCGTGATGAGCCATGTGATCAGTGCAGGATCAATTACGTGATCAGTGCATGATCAGTCACATGACCAGTACATGATAGCTATGTGATCATTGCGTGATCAGCCACGTGATCAGTGCATGATAGCTACGTGATCAGTGCATGATAGCCACATGATCATTGCATGAGAGCCACGTGATCAGTGCATGATCAGTCACGTGATACATGTGTGATCAGCCACGTGATCAGTGCATGATGAGCCACGTGATCAGTGCAGGATCAGTTACGTGAGCATTGTATGGTCAGCCACGTGATCAGTGCATGGTCAGACACGTGAACAGTGTATGATCAGCCACGTGATCAGTGCATGATATCCAAGTATCAGTGCATGATCATCACGTGATCAGTGTATGATCAGCCACGTGAACAGTGCATGCTCAGTCACGTGATCAGGGCCTGCTGAGCTGCGTGATTACTGTCTTCTCATCTGCTTGACAATTGCCAGCTGAGCTGCATGATTCCTGCCTGTCATCTGCATGAAAATTGCCAGCTGTGCTGCGTAATTCCTGCCTGCTCAGCTGCTTGATTATTGCCAGCTGAGCAGCATGATTCCTCACAGCTGAGTTCCATGATTATTGCCTGCTGACTGTTTGATTCGTGCCTACTCAGCTCTTTGTTTATTGCCTCCAGAGGCACATGATCAGTGTATGATAGCAAACATGATCAGCGCATGATCAGTCACTTGATCAGAGCCATTAAGTCACGTGATCACTACATGATAGTCATGTGATCAGTCCATGCTCAGTCACGGTATCAGTGCATGATCAGCCACGTGATCAGTGCATGATCAGCCAGGTGATCAGTTCATGATAGCTATGTGATCAGTTCATGATTTGTCACGTGCTCTGTGCATGACCAGGCAGGTGATCAGTGTCTGATCAGCCACGTGAACAGTGCGTGATAGCCACGTGATCAGTGCATGATCCGTCACCTGATGGGTGTATGATCAGTCACCTGACCGGTACATGGTAGCTACATGATCATTGCATGATCAGCCACGTGAGTAGTGCATGATAGCCACGTGATCAGTGTATGATCTGTCACGTGTTCAGTGCATGATCAGTCATGTAATCTGTGCATGACAAGACACGTGATCAGTGCATGATCAATTACGTGATCAGTGCATGATCAGTCACGTGATCATTACATGATCAGTCACGTGAACAGTGCATGATCAGTCATGAGATCAGTGAATGATCAGCCACGTGATCATTGCATGAACAGCCGCGTGAGCAGTGCATGATTGGTCGCATGATCAGTGTATGATCATCCGGGTGATCAGTGCATGGGCAGTCATGTGATCAGTGCATGATATAGACGTGATCAGTGCATGATCATTCTCGTGATCACTGTATGATCAACCACGTGATCAGTGCACGATAGCCAGGTAATGAGTGCACGATAGCCAGATGATCAGTGCATTATCAGTCACGTGATCAGTGTATGATCCGCCAAGTAATAAGTGCATGATAGCCAACTGATCAGTGAAGGATCCATCACGTGATCAGTGCATGGTCAGTCACGTGATCATTGCATGATGAGCCACGTGATCAGTGCATGATCAATTACGTGATCAGTGCATGATCAGTCATGTGATCAGTGAATGACCAGCCAAGTGATCAGTGCATGATAGCCACGTGATCAGTGCATGATCAGTCACGTGATCAGTGCATGATCAACCACGTGATCAGTGTTTCATCAGCCACGTGAACAGTGCATGCTCAGTCACGTGATCAGGGCCTTCTGAGCTGCGTGATTTCTGTCTGCTCATCTGCTTGACAATTGCCAGCTGAGCTGCACGATTCCTGCCTGTCATCTGCTTGACAATTGCCAGCTGTGCTGCGTAATTCCTGCCTGCTCAGCTGCTTGATTATTGCCAGCTGAGCAGCATGATTCCTCACAGCTGAGTTCCATGATTATTGCCTGCTGACCGTTTGATTTGTGCCTACTCAGCTCTTTGTTTATTGCCTCCAGAGGCACATGATCAGTGTATGATAGCAAACATGATCAGCGCATGATCAGCGCCACTAAGTCACGTGATCACTACATGATAGTCATGTGATCAGTCCATGCTCAGTCACGGTATCAGTGCATGATCAGCCACGTGATCAGTGCATGATCTGTCACAAGATTAGTGTATGATCATCCACGTGATCAGTGCACGGGCAGTCATGTGATCATTGCTTGATATAGACGTGAACAGTGCATGATCAGTCTCCTGATCAGTGCATGATAGCCACGTGATCAGTGCATGATCAGTCACCTGATGGGTGTATGATCATTCTCTTGACCTGTACATGGTAGGTACATGATCATTGCATGATCAGCCACATGAGTAGTTCATGATAGCCACGTGATCACTGCATGATCAGTCACGTGATCAGTGCATGATCAGTCATGTGACCAGTACATGGTAGCTGCGTGAACATGGCATGATCAGCGACGTGAGCAGTGCATGATAGCCACGTGATCAGTGCATGATCAGACACGAGATCAGTGCATGAACAGTCACATGATCAGTGCATGATCAGCCACGTGATCAGTGCATGACAAGGCACGTGATCAGTGTATGTCCAGCCAAGTGATCAGTGCATGATAGCCACGTGATCAGTGCATGATCAGTCACGTGATCAGTGCATGATCAGTTATGTGATCAGTGTATGATCAGCCACGTGATCAGTGCATGATCAGCCACGCGACCAGTACATGGTAGCTACGTGATCATTGCCTGATCAGCCACGTGATCAGTGCATGATAGCCACGTGATCAGTGCATGATAGCCACGTGATCAGTTCATGATATCCACGTGATCAGTGCATGACAGCCACGTGATCAGTGCATGAGAGCCACGTGATCAGTGCATGATCAGTCACGTGATACATGTGTGATCAGCCACGTGATCAGTGCATGATGAGCCACGTCATCAGTGCAGGATCAATTACGTGATCGTTGCATGATCAGCCACGTGAGCAGAGCATGATAGCCACGTGGTCAGTGCCTGATCAGTCACGTGATTCGTGTGTGATCAGCCACCGGATCAGTGTGTGATGAGCCATGTGATCAGTGCAGGATCAATTACGTGATCAGTGCATGATCAGTCACATGACCAGTACATGGTAGCTACGTGAACATTGCGTGATCAGCCACGTGATCAGTGCATGATAGCTACGTGATCAGTGCATGATAGCCACATGATCAGTGCATGAGAGCCACGTGATCAGTGCATGATCAGTCACGTGATACATGTGTGATCAGCCACGTGATCAGTGCATGATGAGCCACGTGATCAGTGCAGGATCAATTACGTGATCAGTGCATGATCAGTCACGTGACCAGTACATGGTTGCTACGTGATCCTTGCATGATCAGCCACGTGAGCAGAGCATGATAGCCATTTGATCAGTGCATGATCAGTCACGTGATCAGTACATGATCAGTCACCTGAACAGTGCATGATCATTGACGTGATCTGTGCATGATCAGTCACGTGACCAGTATATGGTAGCTACGTGATCATTCCATGACGAGCCACGTGACCAGTGCATGATAGCCACGTGATGTGTGCATGATGAGTTACGTGAGCAGAGTATGATCAGCCACCTGATCAGTGCATGAGTGCCACGTGATCAGTGCATGATATGTCACGTGACAGGTGTGTGATCAGCCACGTGAACAGTGCCTGTTCAGCCAAGTGATCAGTGCATGATAGCCACGTGATCAGTGCATGATCAGTTACCTGAGCAGTGTATGATCAGCCACGTGATCAGTGCATGGTAAGACACGTGAACAGTGTATGATCAGCCACGTGATCAGTGCATGATTAGTTACCTGAGCAGTGTATGATCAGCCACGTGATCAGTGCATGGTCAGACACGTGAACAGTGCATGCTCAGTCACGTGATCTGGGCCTGCTGAGCTGCGTGATTACTTTCTGCTCATCTGCTTGACAATTGCCAGCTGAGCTGCACGATTCCTGCCTGTCATCTGCTTGACAATTGCCAGCTGTGCTGCCTAATTCCTGCCTGCTGAGCTGCTTGATTATTGCCAGCTGAGCAGCATGATTCCTCACACCTGAGTTCCATGATTATTGCCTGCTGACTGTTTGATTCGTGCCTACTCAGCTCTTTGTTTATTGCCTCCAGAGGCACATGATCAGTGTATGATAGCAAACATGATCAGCGCATGATCAGTCACATGATCAACGCCATTAAGTCACGTGATCACTACATGATAGTCATGTGATCAGTCCATGCTCAGTCACGGTATCAGTGCATGATCAGCCACGTGATCAGTGCATGATCTGTCACAAGATTAGTGTATGATCATCCATGTGATCAGTGCACGGGCAGTCATGTGATCAGTGCATGATATAGACGTGAACAGTGCATGATCAGTCTCGTGATCAGTGCATGATAGCCACGTGATCAGTGCATGATCAGTCACCTGATGGGTGTATGATCATTCACGTGACTTGTACATGGTAGCTACATGAACATTGCATGATCAGCCACGTGAGTAGTTCATGATAGCCACGTGATCACTGCATGATCAGTCACGTGATCAGTGCACAATCAGTCATGTGACCAGTACATGGTAGCTGCGTGAACATGGCATGATCAGCCACGTGAGCAGTGCATGATAGCCACGTGATCAGTGCATGATCAGACACGAGATTAGTGCATGATCAGTCACGTGATCAGTGCATGATCAGCCACGTGATCAGTGCATGACCAGGCACGTGATCAGTGTATGTCCAGCCAAGTGATCAGTGCATGATAGCCACGTGATCAGTGCATGATCAGTCACGTGATCAGTGCATGATCAGTTATGTGATCAGTGTATGATCAGCCACGTGATCAGTGCATGATCAGCCACATGATCAGTGCATGATCAAATACGTGATCAGTGCATGATCAGTCACGTGACCAGTACATGGTAGCTACTTGATCATTGCCTGATCAGCCACGTGATCAGTGCATGATAGCCACGTGATCAGTGCATGATAGCCACGTGATCAGTGCATGCTCATTCATGTGATACGTGTGTGATCAGCCACGTGATCAGTGCATGATATCCACGTGATCAGTGCATGACAGCCACGTGATCAGTGCATGAGAGCCACGTGATCAGTGCATGATCAGTCACGTGATACATGTGTGATCAGCCACGTGATCAGTGCAGGATCAATTACGTGATCAGTGCATTATCAGTCACGTGACCAGTACATGGTTGCTAGGTGATCGTTGCATGATCAGCCACGTGAGCAGAGGATGATAGCCACGTGGTTAGTGCATGATCAGTCACGTGATACGTGTGTGATCAGCCACGTGATCAGTGCATGTTATCCATGTAATCAGTGCAGGATAGCCACGTGATCACTTCATGATTATTTACGTGATCTGTACATGATCAGTCACGTGATTCGTGTGTGATCAGCCACCGGATCAGTGCGTGATGAGCCATGTGATCAGTGCAGGATCAATTACGTGATCAGTGCATGATCAGTCACATGACCAGTACATGGTAGCTATGTGATCATTGCGTGATCAGCCACGTGATCAGTGCATGATAGCTACGTGATCAGTGCATGATAGCCACATGATCAGTGCATGAGATCCACGTGATCAGTGCATGCTCATTCATGTGATACGTGTGTGATCAGCCACGTGATCAGTGCATGATATCCACGTGATCAGTGCATGACAGCCACGTGATCAGTGCATGAGAGCCACGTGATCAGTGCATGATCAGTCACGTGATACATGTGTGATCAGCCACGTGATCAGTGCATGATGAGCCACGTGATCAGTGCAGGATCAATTACGTGATCAGTGCATGATCAGTCTCGTGACCAGTACATGGTTGCTAGGTGATCGTTGCATGATCAGCCACGTGAGCAGAGCATGATAGCCACGTGGTCAGTGCATGATCAGTCACGTGATACGTGTGTGATCAGCCACGTGATCAGTGCATGTTATCCACGTGATCAGTGCAGGATAGCCACGTGATCACTTCATGATTATTTACGTGATCTGTACATGATCAGTCACGTGATTCGTGTGTGATCAGCCACCGGATCAGTGCATGATGAGCCATGTGATCAGTGCAGTATCAATTACGTGATCAGTGCATGATCACTCACATGACCAGTACATGGTAGCTACGTGATCATTGCGTGATCAGCCACGTGATCAGTGCATGATAGCCACATGATCAGTGCATGAGAGCCACGTGATCAGTGCATGATCAGTCACGTGATACATGTGTGATCAGCCACGTGATCAGTGCATGATGAGCCACGTGATCAGTGCAGAATCAATTACGTGATCAGTGCATGATCAGTCACGTTACCAGTACATGGTTGCTACGTGATCCTTGCATGATCAGCCACGTGAGCAGAGCATGATAGCCACGTGATCAGTGCATGATCAGTCACGTGATCAGTACATGATCAGTCACGTGAACAGTGCATGATCATTGACGTGATCTGTGCATGATCAGTCACGTGATTCATGTGTGATCAGCCACCGGATCAGTGCGTGATGAGCCATGTGATCAGTGCAGGATCAATTACGTGATCAGTGCATGATCAGTCACATGACCAGTACATGGTAGCTACGTGAACACTGCGTGATCAGCCACGTGATCAGAGCATGATAGCTACGTGATCAGTGCATGATAGCCACATGATCAGTGCATGAGAGCCACGTGATCAGTGCATGATCAGTCACGTGATACATGTGTGATCAGCCACGTGATCAGTTCATGATGAGCCACGTGATCAGTATAGGATCAATTACGTGTTCAGTGCGTGATCAGTCACGTGACCTGTACATGGTTACTACGTGATCCTTGCATGATCAGCCATGTGAGCAGAGCATGATAGCCACGTGATCAGTGCATGATCAGTCACGTGATCAGTACATGATCAGTCACTTGAACAGTGCATGATCATTGACGTGATCTGTGCATGATCAGTCCCGTGACCAGTATATGGTAGCTACGTGATCATTCCATGACGAGCCACGTGAGCAGTGCATGATCTGTCACAAGATTAGTGTATGATCATCCATGTGATCAGTGCACGGGCAGTCATGTGATCAGTGCATAATATAGACGTGAACAGTGCATGATCAGTCTCGTGATCAGTGCATGATAGCCACGTGATCAGTGCATGATCAGTCACCTGATGGGTGTATGATCATTCACGTGACTTGTACATGGTAGCTACATGAACATTGCATGATCAGCCACGTGAGTAGTTCATGATAGCCACGTGATCACTGCATGATCAGTCACGTGATCAGTGCACAATCAGTCATGTGAACAGTACATGGTAGCTGCGTGAACATGCCATGATCAGCCACGTGAGCAGTGCATGATAGCCACGTGATCAGTGCATGATCAGACACGAGATTAGTGCATGATCAGTCACGTGATCAGTGCATGATCAGCCACGTGATCAGTGCATGACCAGGCACGTGATCAGTGTATGTCCAGCCAAGTGATCAGTGCATGATAGCCACGTGATCAGTGCATGATCAGTCACGTGATCAGTGCATGATCAGTTATGTGATCAGTGTATGATCAGCCACGTGATCAGTGCATGATCAGCCACATGATCAGTGCATGATCAATTACGTGATCAGTGCATGATCAGTCACGTGACCAGTACATGGTAGCTACTTGATCATTGCCTGATCAGCCACGTGATCAGTGCATGATAGCCACGTGATCAGTGCATGATAGCCACGTGATCAGTGCATGCTCATTCATGTGATACGTGTGTGATCAGCCACGTGATCAGTGCATGATATCCACGTGATCAGTGCATGACAGCCACGTGATCAGTGCATGAGAGCCACGTGATCAGTGCATGATCAGTCACGTGATACATGTGTGATCAGCCACGTGATCAGTGCATGATGAGCCACGTGATCAGTGCAGGATCAATTACGTGTTCAGTGCGTGATCAGTCACGTGACCTGTACATGGTTACTACGTGATCCTTGCATGATCAGCCACGTGAGCAGAGCATGATAGCCACGTGATCAGTGCATGATCAGTCACGTGATCAGTACATGATCAGTCACTTGAACAGTGCATGATCATTGACGTGATCTGTGCATGATCAGTCCCGTGACCAGTATATGGTAGCTACGTGATCATTCCATGACGAGCCACGTGAGCAGTGCATGATAGCCACGTGATGTGTGCATGATGAGTTACGTGAGCAGAGTATGATCAGCCACCTGATCAGTGCATGAGTGCCACGTGATCAGTGCATGATATGTCACGTGACAGGTGTGTGATCAGCCACGTGAACAGTGCCTGTTCAGCCAAGTGATCAGTACATGATAGCCACGTGATCAGTGCATGATCAGTTACCTGAGCAGTGTATAATCAGCCACGTGATCAGTGCATGGTAAGACACGTGAACAGTGTATGATCAGCCACGTGATCAGTGCAAGATATCCAAGTGATCAGTGCATGATCAATCACGTGATCAGTGTATGATCAGCCACGTGAACAGTGCATGCTCAGTCACGTGATCTGGGCCTGCTGAGCTGCGTGATTACTTTCTGCTCATCTGCTTGACAATTGCCAGCTGAGCTGCACGATTCCTGCCTGTCATCTGCTTGACAATTGCCAGCTGTGCTGCCTAATTCCTGCCTGCTGAGCTGCTTGATTATTGCCAGCTGAGCAGCATGATTCCTCACACCTGAGTTCCATGATTATTGCCTGCTGACTGTTTGATTCGTGCCTACTCAGCTCTTTGTTTATTGCCTCCAGAGGCACATGATCAGTGTATGATAGCAAACATGATCAGCGCATGATCAGTCACATGATCAACGCCATTAAGTCACGTGATCACTACATGATAGTCATGTGATCAGTCCATGCTCACTCACGGTATCAGTGCATGATCAGCCACGTGATCAGTGCATGATCTGTCACAAGATTAGTGTATGATAATCCATGTGATCAGTGCACGGGCAGTCATGTGATCAGTGCATGATATAGACGTGAACAGTGCATGATCAGTCTCGTGATCAGTGCATGATAGCCACGTGATCAGTGCAGGATCAGTCACCTGATGGGTGTATGATCATTCACGTGACTTGTACATGGTAGCTACATGAACATTGCATGATCAGCCACGTGAGTAGTTCATGATAGCCACGTGATCTGTGCATGATCAGTCCCGTGACCAGTATATGGTAGCTACGTGATCATTCCATGACGAGCCACGTGAGCAGTGCATGATCTGTCACAAGATTAGTGTATGATCATCCATGTGATCAGTGCACGGGCAGTCATGTGATCAGTGCATAATATAGACGTGAACAGTGCATGATCAGTCTCGTGATCAGTGCATGATAGCCACGTGATCAGTGCATGATCAGTCACCTGATGGGTGTATGATCATTCACGTGACTTGTACATGGTAGCTACATGAACATTGCATGATCAGCCACGTGAGTAGTTCATGATAGCCACGTGATCACTGCATGATCAGTCACGTGATCAGTGCACAATCAGTCATGTGACCAGTACATGGTAGCTGCGTGAACATGCCATGATCAGCCACGTGAGCAGTGCATGATAGCCACGTGATCAGTGCATGATCAGACACGAGATTAGTGCATGATCAGTCACGTGATCAGTGCATGATCAGCCACGTGATCAGTGCATGACCAGGCACGTGATCAGTGTATGTCCAGCCAAGTGATCAGTGCATGATAGCCACGTGATCAGTGCATGATCAGTCACGTGATCAGTGCATGATCAGTTATGTGATCAGTGTATGATCAGCCACGTGATCAGTGCATGATCAGCCACATGATCAGTGCATGATCAATTACGTGATCAGTGCATGATCAGTCACGTGACCAGTACATGGTAGCTACTTGATCATTGCCTGATCAGCCACGTGATCAGTGCATGATAGCCACGTGATCAGTGCATGATAGCCACGTGATCAGTGCATGCTCATTCATGTGATACGTGTGTGATCAGCCACGTGATCAGTGCATGATATCCACGTGATCAGTGCATGACAGCCACGTGATCAGTGCATGAGAGCCACGTGATCAGTGCATGATCAGTCACGTGATACATGTGTGATCAGCCACGTGATCAGTGCAGGATCAATTACGTGATCAGTGCATTATCAGTCACGTGACCAGTACATGGTTGCTAGGTGATCGTTGCATGATCAGCCACGTGAGCAGAGGATGATAGCCACGTGGTTAGTGCATGATCAGTCACGTGATACGTGTGTGATCAGCCACGTGATCAGTGCATGTTATCCATGTAATCAGTGCAGGATAGCCACGTGATCACTTCATGATTATTTACGTGATCTGTACATGATCAGTCACGTGATTCGTGTGTGATCAGCCACCGGATCAGTGCGTGATGAGCCATGTGATCAGTGCAGGATCAATTACGTGATCAGTGCATGATCAGTCACATGACTAGTACATGGTAGCTATGTGATCATTGCGTGATCAGCCACGTGATCAGTGCATGATAGCTACGTGATCAGTGCATGATAGCCACATGATCAGTGCATGAGATCCACGTGATCAGTGCATGCTCATTCATGTGATACGTGTGTGATCAGCCACGTGATCAGTGCATGATATCCACGTGATCAGTGCATGACAGCCACGTGATCAGTGCATGAGAGCCACGTGATCAGTGCATGATCAGTCACGTGATACATGTGTGATCAGCCACGTGATCAGTGCATGATGAGCCACGTGATCAGTGCAGGATCAATTACGTGATCAGTGCATGATCAGTCTCGTGACCAGTACATGGTTGCTAGGTGATCGTTGCATGATCAGCCACGTGAGCAGAGCATGATAGCCACGTGGTCAGTGCATGATCAGTCACGTGATACGTGTGTGATCAGCCACGTGATCAGTGCATGTTATCCACGTGATCAGTGCAGGATAGCCACGTGATCACTTCATGATTATTTACGTGATCTGTACATGATCAGTCACGTGATTCGTGTGTGATCAGCCACCGGATCAGTGCATGATGAGCCATGTGATCAGTGCAGTATCAATTACGTGATCAGTGCATGATCACTCACATGACCAGTACATGGTAGCTACGTGATCATTGCGTGATCAGCCACGTGATCAGTGCATGATAGCCACATGATCAGTGCATGAGAGCCACGTAATCAGTGCATGATCAGTCACGTGATACATGTGTGATCAGCCACGTGATCAGTGCATGATGAGCCACGTGATCAGTGCAGAATCAATTACGTGATCAGTGCATGATCAGTCACGTTACCAGTACATGGTTGCTACGTGATCCTTGCATGATCAGCCACGTGAGCAGAGCATGATAGCCACGTGATCAGTGCATGATCAGTCACGTGATCAGTACATGATCAGTCACGTGAACAGTGCATGATCATTGACGTGATCTGTGCATGATCAGTCACGTGATTCATGTGTGATCAGCCACCGGATCAGTGCGTGATGAGCCATGTGATCAGTGCAGGATCAATTACGTGATCAGTGCATGATCAGTCACATGACCAGTACATGGTAGCTACGTGAACACTGCGTGATCAGCCACGTGATCAGAGCATGATAGCTACGTGATCAGTGCATGATAGCCACATGATCAGTGCATGAGAGCCACGTGATCAGTGCATGATCAGTCACGTGATACATGTGTGATCAGCCACGTGATCAGTGCATGATGAGCCACGTGATCAGTATAGGATCAATTACGTGTTCAGTGCGTGATCAGTCACGTGACCTGTACATGGTTACTACGTGATCCTTGCATGATCAGCCATGTGAGCAGAGCATGATAGCCACGTGATCAGTGCATGATCAGTCACGTGATCAGTACATGATCAGTCACTTGAACAGTGCATGATCATTGACGTGATCTGTGCATGATCAGTCCCGTGACCAGTATATGGTAGCTACGTGATCATTCCATGACGAGCCACGTGAGCAGTGCATGATCTGTCACAAGATTAGTGTATGATCATCCATGTGATCAGTGCACGGGCAGTCATGTGATCAGTGCATAATATAGACGTGAACAGTGCATGATCAGTCTCGTGATCAGTGCATGATAGCCACGTGATCAGTGCATGATCAGTCACCTGATGGGTGTATGATCATTCACGTGACTTGTACATGGTAGCTACATGAACATTGCATGATCAGCCACGTGAGTAGTTCATGATAGCCACGTGATCACTGCATGATCAGTCACGTGATCAGTGCACAATCAGTCATGTGAACAGTACATGGTAGCTGCGTGAACATGCCATGATCAGCCACGTGAGCAGTGCATGATAGCCACGTGATCAGTGCATGATCAGACACGAGATTAGTGCATGATCAGTCACGTGATCAGTGCATGATCAGCCACGTGATCAGTGCATGACCAGGCACGTGATCAGTGTATGTCCAGCCAAGTGATCAGTGCATGATAGCCACGTGATCAGTGCATGATCAGTCACGTGATCAGTGCATGATCAGTTATGTGATCAGTGTATGATCAGCCACGTGATCAGTGCATGATCAGCCACATGATCAGTGCATGATCAATTACGTGATCAGTGCATGATCAGTCACGTGACCAGTACATGGTAGCTACTTGATCATTGCCTGATCAGCCACGTGATCAGTGCATGATAGCCACGTGATCAGTGCATGATAGCCACGTGATCAGTGCATGCTCATTCATGTGATACGTGTGTGATCAGCCACGTGATCAGTGCATGATATCCACGTGATCAGTGCATGACAGCCACGTGATCAGTGCATGAGAGCCACGTGATCAGTGCATGATCAGTCACGTGATACATGTGTGATCAGCCACGTGATCAGTGCATGATGAGCCACGTGATCAGTGCAGGATCAATTACGTGTTCAGTGCGTGATCAGTCACGTGACCTGTACATGGTTACTACGTGATCCTTGCATGATCAGCCACGTGAGCAGAGCATGATAGCCACGTGATCAGTGCATGATCAGTCACGTGATCAGTACATGATCAGTCACTTGAACAGTGCATGATCATTGACGTGATCTGTGCATGATCAGTCCCGTGACCAGTATATGGTAGCTACGTGATCATTCCATGACGAGCCACGTGAGCAGTGCATGATAGCCACGTGATGTGTGCATGATGAGTTACGTGAGCAGAGTATGATCAGCCACCTGATCAGTGCATGAGTGCCACGTGATCAGTGCATGATATGTCACGTGACAGGTGTGTGATCAGCCACGTGAACAGTGCCTGTTCAGCCAAGTGATCAGTACATGATAGCCACGTGATCAGTGCATGATCAGTTACCTGAGCAGTGTATAATCAGCCACGTGATCAGTGCATGGTAAGACACGTGAACAGTGTATGATCAGCCACGTGATCAGTGCAAGATATCCAAGTGATCAGTGCATGATCAATCACGTGATCAGTGTATGATCAGCCACGTGAACAGTGCATGCTCAGTCACGTGATCTGGGCCTGCTGAGCTGCGTGATTACTTTCTGCTCATCTGCTTGACAATTGCCAGCTGAGCTGCACGATTCCTGCCTGTCATCTGCTTGACAATTGCCAGCTGTGCTGCCTAATTCCTGCCTGCTGAGCTGCTTGATTATTGCCAGCTGAGCAGCATGATTCCTCACACCTGAGTTCCATGATTATTGCCTGCTGACTGTTTGATTCGTGCCTACTCAGCTCTTTGTTTATTGCCTCCAGAGGCACATGATCAGTGTATGATAGCAAACATGATCAGCGCATGATCAGTCACATGATCAACGCCATTAAGTCACGTGATCACTACATGATAGTCATGTGATCAGTCCATGCTCACTCACGGTATCAGTGCATGATCAGCCACGTGATCAGTGCATGATCTGTCACAAGATTAGTGTATGATAATCCATGTGATCAGTGCACGGGCAGTCATGTGATCAGTGCATGATATAGACGTGAACAGTGCATGATCAGTCTCGTGATCAGTGCATGATAGCCACGTGATCAGTGCAGGATCAGTCACCTGATGGGTGTATGATCATTCACGTGACTTGTACATGGTAGCTACATGAACATTGCATGATCAGCCACGTGAGTAGTTCATGATAGCCACGTGATCTGTGCATGATCAGTCCCGTGACCAGTATATGGTAGCTACGTGATCATTCCATGACGAGCCACGTGAGCAGTGCATGATCTGTCACAAGATTAGTGTATGATCATCCATGTGATCAGTGCACGGGCAGTCATGTGATCAGTGCATAATATAGACGTGAACAGTGCATGATCAGTCTCGTGATCAGTGCATGATAGCCACGTGATCAGTGCATGATCAGTCACCTGATGGGTGTATGATCATTCACGTGACTTGTACATGGTAGCTACATGAACATTGCATGATCAGCCACGTGAGTAGTTCATGATAGCCACGTGATCACTGCATGATCAGTCACGTGATCAGTGCACAATCAGTCATGTGACCAGTACATGGTAGCTGCGTGAACATGCCATGATCAGCCACGTGAGCAGTGCATGATAGCCACGTGATCAGTGCATGATCAGACACGAGATTAGTGCATGATCAGTCACGTGATCAGTGCATGATCAGCCACGTGATCAGTGCATGACCAGGCACGTGATCAGTGTATGTCCAGCCAAGTGATCAGTGCATGATAGCCACGTGATCAGTGCATGATCAGTCACGTGATCAGTGCATGATCAGTTATGTGATCAGTGTATGATCAGCCACGTGATCAGTGCATGATCAGCCACATGATCAGTGCATGATCAATTACGTGATCAGTGCATGATCAGTCACGTGACCAGTACATGGTAGCTACTTGATCATTGCCTGATCAGCCACCTGATCAGTGCATGATAGCCACGTGATCAGTGCATGATAGCCACGTGATCAGTGCATGCTCATTCATGTGATACGTGTGTGATCAGCCACGTGATCAGTGCATGATATCCACGTGATCAGTGCATGACAGCCACGTGATCAGTGCATGAGAGCCACGTGATCAGTGCATGATCAGTCACGTGATACATGTGTGATCAGCCACGTGATCAGTGCAGGATCAATTACGTGATCAGTGCATTATCAGTCACGTGACCAGTACATGGTTGCTAGGTGATCGTTGCATGATCAGCCACGTGAGCAGAGGATGATAGCCACGTGGTTAGTGCATGATCAGTCACGTGATACGTGTGTGATCAGCCACGTGATCAGTGCATGTTATCCATGTAATCAGTGCAGGATAGCCACGTGATCACTTCATGATTATTTACGTGATCTGTACATGATCAGTCACGTGATTCGTGTGTGATCAGCCACCGGATCAGTGCGTGATGAGCCATGTGATCAGTGCAGGATCAATTACGTGATCAGTGCATGATCAGTCACATGACCAGTACATGGTAGCTATGTGATCATTGCGTGATCAGCCACGTGATCAGTGCATGATAGCTACGTGATCAGTGCATGATAGCCACATGATCAGTGCATGAGATCCACGTGATCAGTGCATGCTCATTCATGTGATACGTGTGTGATCAGCCACGTGATCAGTGCATGATATCCACGTGATCAGTGCATGACAGCCACGTGATCAGTGCATGAGAGCCACGTGATCAGTGCATGATCAGTCACGTGATACATGTGTGATCAGCCACGTGATCAGTGCATGATGAGCCACGTGATCAGTGCAGGATCAATTACGTGATCAGTGCATGATCAGTCTCGTGACCAGTACATGGTTGCTAGGTGATCGTTGCATGATCAGCCACGTGAGCAGAGCATGATAGCCACGTGGTCAGTGCATGATCAGTCACGTGATACGTGTGTGATCAGCCACATGATCAGTGCATGTTATCCACGTGATCAGTGCAGGATAGCCACGTGATCACTTCATGATTATTTACGTGATCTGTACATGATCAGTCACGTGATTCGTGTGTGATCAGCCACCGGATCAGTGCATGATGAGCCATGTGATCAGTGCAGGATCAATTACGTGATCAGTGCATGATCAGTCACATGACCAGTACATGGTAGCTACGTGATCATTGCGTGATCAGCCACGTGATCAGTGCATGATAGCCACATGATCAGTGCATGAGAGCCACGTGATCAGTGCATGATCAGTCACGTGATACATGTGTGATCAGCCACGTGATCAGTGCATGATGAGCCACGTGATCAGTGCAGAATCAATTACGTGATCAGTGCATGATCAGTCACGTTACCAGTACATGGTTGCTACGTGATCCTTGCATGATCAGCCACGTGAGCAGAGCATGATAGCCACGTGATCAGTGCATGATCAGTCACGTGATCAGTACATGATCAGTCACGTGAACAGTGCATGATCATTGACGTGATCTGTGCATGATCAGTCACGTGATTCGTGTGTGATCAGCCACCGGATCAGTGCGTGATGAGCCATGTGATCAGTGCAGGATCAATTACGTGATCAGTGCATGATCAGTCACATGACCAGTACATGGTAGCTACGTGAACACTGCGTGATCAGCCACGTGATCAGAGCATGATAGCTACGTGATCAGTGCATGATAGCCACATGATCAGTGCATGAGAGCCACGTGATCAGTGCATGATCAGTCACGTGATACATGTGTGATCAGCCACGTGATCAGTGCATGATGAGCCACGTGATCAGTGCAGGATCAATTACGTGTTCAGTGCGTGATCAGTCACGTGACCTGTACATGGTTACTACGTGATCCTTGCATGATCAGCCACGTGAGCAGAGCATGATAGCCACGTGATCAGTGCATGATCAGTCACGTGATCAGTACATGATCAGTCACTTGAACAGTGCATGATCATTGACGTGATCTGTGCATGATCAGTCCCGTGACCAGTATATGGTAGCTACGTGATCATTCCATGACGAGCCACGTGAGCAGTGCATGATCTGTCACAAGATTAGTGTATGATCATCCATGTGATCAGTGCACGGGCAGTCATGTGATCAGTGCATAATATAGACGTGAACAGTGCATGATCAGTCTCGTGATCAGTGCATGATAGCCACGTGATCAGTGCATGATCAGTCACCTGATGGGTGTATGATCATTCACGTGACTTGTACATGGTAGCTACATGAACATTGCATGATCAGCCACGTGAGTAGTTCATGATAGCCACGTGATCACTGCATGATCAGTCACGTGATCAGTGCACAATCAGTCATGTGACCAGTACATGGTAGCTGCGTGAACATGCCATGATCAGCCACGTGAGCAGTGCATGATAGCCACGTGATCAGTGCATGATCAGACACGAGATTAGTGCATGATCAGTCACGTGATCAGTGCATGATCAGCCACGTGATCAGTGCATGATCAGGCACGTGATCAGTGTATGTCCAGCCAAGTGATCAGTGCATGATAGCCACGTGATCAGTGCATGATCAGTCACGTGATGAGTGCATGATCAGTTATGTGATCAGTGTATGATCAGCCACGTGATCAGTGCATGATCAGCCACATGATCAGTGCATGATCAATTACGTGATCAGTGCATGATCAGTCACGTGACCAGTACATGGTAGCTACTTGATCATTGCCTGATCAGCCACGTGATCAGTGCATGATAGCCACGTGATCAGTGCATGATAGCCACGTGATCAGTGCATGCTCATTCATGTGATACGTGTGTGATCAGCCACATGATCAGTGCATGATATCCACGTGATCAGTGCATGACAGCCACGTGATCAGTGCATGAGAGCCACGTGATCAGTGCATGATCAGTCACGTGATACATGTGTGATCAGCCACGTGATCAGTGCAGGATCAATTACGTGATCAGTGCATTATCAGTCACGTGACCAGTACATGGTTGCTAGGTGATCGTTGCATGATCAGGCACGTGAGCAGAGCATGATAGCCACGTGGTTAGTGCATGATCAGTCACGTGATACGTGTGTGATCAGCCACGTGATCAGTGCATGTTATCCATGTAATCAGTGCAGGATAGCCACGTGATCACTTCATGATTATTTACGTGATCTGTAGATGATCAGTCACATGATTCGTGTGTGATCAGCCACCGGATCAGTGCGTGATGAGCCATGTGATCAGTGCAGGATCAATTACGTGATCAGTGCATGATCAGTCACATGACCAGTACATGGTAGCTATGTGATCATTGCGTGATCAGCCACGTGATCAGTGCATGATAGCTACGTGATCAGTGCATGATAGCCACATGATCAGTGCATGAGAGCCACGTGATCAGTGCATGCTCATTCATGTGATACGTGTGTGATCAGCCACGTTATCAGTGCATGATATCCACGTGATCAGTGCATGACAGCCACGTGATCAGTGCATGAGAGCCACGTGATCAGTGCATGATCAGTCACGTGATACATGTGTGATCAGCCACGTGATCAGTGCATGATGAGCCACGTGATCAGTGCAGGATCAATTACGTGATCAGTGCATGATCAGTCTCGTGACCAGTACATGGTTGCTAGGTGATCGTTGCATGATCAGCCACGTGAGCAGAGCATGATAGCCACGTGGTCAGTGCATGATCAGTCACGTGATACGTGTGTGATCAGCCACGTGATCAGTGCATGTTATCCACGTGATCAGTGCAGGATAGCCACGTGATCACTTCATGATTATTTACGTGATCTGTACATGATCAGTCACGTGATTCGTGTGTGATCAGCCACCGGATCAGTGCGTGATGAGCCATGTGATCAGTGCAGGATCAATTACGTGATCAGTGCATGATCAGTCACATGACCAGTACATGGTAGCTACGTGATCATTGCGTGATCAGCCACGTGATCAGTGCATGATAGCCACATGATCAGTGCATGAGAGCCACGTGATCAGTGCATGATCAGTCACGTGATACATGTGTGATCAGCCACGTGATCAGTGCATGACAGCCACGTGATCAGTGCAGAATCAATTACGTGATCAGTGCATGATCAGTCATGTTACCAGTACATGGTTGCTACGTGATCCTTGCATGATCAGCCACGTGAGCAGAGCATGATAGCCACGTGATCAGTGCATGATCAGTCACGTGATCAGTACATGATCAGTCACGTGAACAGTGCATGATCATTGACGTGATCTGTGCATGATCAGTCACGTGATTCGTGTGTGATCAGCCACCGGATCAGTGCGTGATGAGCCATGTGATCAGTGCAGGATCAATTACGTGATCAGTGCATGATCAGTCACATGACCAGTACATGGTAGCTACGTGAACACTGCGTGATCAGCCACGTGATCAGAGCATGATAGCTACGTGATCAGTGCATGATAGCCACATGATCAGTGCATGAGAGCCACGTGATCAGTGCATGATCAGTCACGTGATACATGTGTGATCAGCCACGTGATCAGTGCATGATGAGCCACGTGATCAGTGCAGGATCAATTACGTGTTCAGTGCGTGATCAGTCACGTGACCTGTACATGGTTTCTACGTGATCCTTGCATGATCAGCCACGTGAGCAGAGCATGATAGCCACGTGATCAGTGCATGATCAGTCACGTGATCAGTACATGATCAGTCACTTGAACAGTGCATGATCATTGACGTGATCTGTGCATGATCAGTCCCGTGACCAGTATATGGTAGCTACGTGATCATTCCATGACGAGCCACGTGAGCAGTGCATGATAGCCACGTGATGTGTGCATGATGAGTTACGTGAGCAGAGTATGATCAGCCACCTGATCAGTGCATGAGTGCCACGTGATCAGTGCATGATATGTCACGTGACAGGTGTGTGATCAGCCACGTGAACAGTGCCTGTTCAGCCAAGTGATCAGTACATGATAGCCACGTGATCAGTGCATGATCAGTTACCTGAGCAGTGTATAATCAGCCACGTGATCAGTGCATGGTAAGACACGTGAACAGTGTATGATCAGCCACGTGATCAGTGCAAGATATCCAAGTGATCAGTGCATGATCAATCACGTGATCAGTGTATGATCAGCCACGTGAACAGTGCATGCTCAGTCACGTGATCTGGGCCTACTGAGCTGCGTGATTACTTTCTGCTCATCTGCTTGACAATTGCCAGCTGAGCTGCACGATTCCTGCCTGTCATCTGCTTGACAATTGCCAGCTGTGCTGCCTAATTCCTGCCTGCTCAGCTGCTTGATTATTGCCAGCTGAGCAGCATGATTCCTCACAGCTGAGTTCCATGATTATTGCCTGCTGACTGTTTGATTCGTGCCTACTCAGCTCTTTGTTTATTGCCTCCAGAGGCACATGATCAGTGTATGATAGCAAACATGATCAGCGCATGATCAGTCACATGATCAACGCCATTAAGTCACGTGATCACTACATGATAGTCATGTGATCAGTCCATGCTCACTCACGGTATCAGTGCATGATCAGCCACGTGATCAGTGCATGATCTGTCACAAGATTAGTGTATGATAATCCATGTGATCAGTGCACGGGCAGTCATGTGATCAGTGCATGATATAGACGTGAACAGTGCATGATCAGTCTCGTGATCAGTGCATGATAGCCACGTGATCAGTGCAGGATCAGTCACCTGATGGGTGTATGATCATTCACGTGACTTGTACATGGTAGCTACATGAACATTGCATGATCAGCCACGTGAGTAGTTCATGATAGCCACGTGATCACTGCATGATCAGTCACGTGATCAGTGCACAATCAGTCATGTGACCAGTACATGGTAGCTGCGTGAACATGGCATGATCAGCCACGTGCGCAGTGCATGATAGCCACGTGATCAGTGCATGATCAGACACGAGATTAGTGCATGATCAGTCACGTGATCAGTGCATGATCAGCCACGTGATCAGTGCATGACCAGGCACGTGATCAGTGTATGTCCAGCCAAGTGATCAGTGCATGATAGCCACGTGATCAGTGCATGATCAGTCACGTGATCAGTGCATGATCAGTTATGTGATCAGTGTATGATCAGCCACGTGATCAGTGCATGATCAGCCACATGATCAGTGCATGATCAATTACGTGATCAGTGCATGATCAGTCACGTGACCAGTACATGGTAGCTACTTGATCATTGCCTGATCAGCCACGTGATCAGTGCATGATAGCCACGTGATCAGTGCATGATAGCCAAGTGATCAGTGCATGCTCATTCATGTGATACGTGTGTGATCAGCCACGTGATCAGTGCATGATATCCACGTGATCAGTGCATGATAGCCACGTGATCAGTGCATGAGAGCCACGTGATCAGTGCATGATCAGTCACGTGATACATGTGTGATCAGCCACGTGATCAGTGCAGGATCAATTACGTGATCAGTGCATTATCAGTCACGTGACCAGTACATGGTTGCTAGGTGTTCGTTGCATGATCAGCCACGTGAGCAGAGCATGATAGCCACGTGGTCAGTGCATGATCAGTCACGTGATACGTGTGTGATCAGCCACGTGATCAGTGCAGTTTATCCATGTAGTCAGTGCAGGATAGCCACGTGATCACTTCATGATTATTTACGTGATCTGTACAAGATCAGTCATGTGATTCGTGTGTGATCAGCCACCGGATCAGTGCGTGATGAGCCATGTGATCAGTGCAGGATCAATTACGTGATCAGTGCATGATCAGTCACATGACCAGTACGGGTAGCTATGTGATCATTGCGTGATCAGCCACGTGATCAGTGCATGAGAGCCAGGTGATCAGTGCATGATCATTCACGTGATACATGTGTGATCAGCCACGTGATCAGTGCATGATGAGCCACGTGATCAGTGCAGGATCAATTACGTGATCAGTGCATGATCAGTCACGTGACCAGTACATGGTAGCTACGTGATCATTGCCTGATCAGCCACGTGATCAGTGCATGATAGCCACGTGATCAGTGCATGATAGCCACGTGATCACTGCATGATCAGTCACGTGATCAGTGCATGATCAGTCATGTGACCAGTACATGGTAGCTGCGTGATCATCGCATGATCAGCCACGTGAGCAGTGCATGATAGCCATGTGATCAGTGCATGATCATACACGAGATCAGTGCATGATCTGTCACGTGATCAGTGCATGATCAGCCACGTGATCAGTGCATGACCAGGCATGTGATCAGTTTATGTCCAGCCAAGTGATCAGTGCATGATAGCCATGTGATCAGTGCATGATCCATCACGTGATCAGTGCATGATCAGTTATGTGATCAGTGTATGATCAGCCACGTGATCAGTGCATGATCAGCCACATGATCAGTGCATGATCAATTACGTGATCAGTGCATGATCAGTCACGTGACCAGTACATGGTAGCTACGTGATCATTGCCTGATAAGCCACGTGATCAGTGCATGATAGCCACGTGATCAGTGCATGATATCCACGTGATCAGTGCATGACAGCCACGTGATCAGTGCATGAGAGCCACGTGATCAGTGCATGATCAGTCTCGTGACCAGTACATGGTTGCTAGGTGATTGTTGCATGATCAGCCACGTGAGCAGAGCATGATAGCCACGTGGTCAGTGCATGATCAGTCACGTGATACGTGTGTGATAGCCACGTGATCAGTGCATGTTATCCACGTGATCAGTGCAGGATAGCCACGTGATCACTTCATGATTATTTACGTGATCTGTACATGATCAGTCACGTGATTCGTGTGTGATCAGCCACTGGATCAGTGCATGATGAGCCATGTGATCAGTGCAGGATCAATTACGTGATCAGTGCATGATCAGTCACATGACCAGTACATGGTAGCTACGTGATCATTGCGTGATCAGCCACGTGATCAGTGCATGATAGCTACGTGATCAGTGCATGATAGCCACATGATCAGTGCATGAGAGCCACGTGATCAGTGCATGATCAGTCACGTGATACATGTGTGATCAGCCACGTGATCAGTGCATGATGAGCCACGTGATCAGTGCAGAATCAATTACGTGATCAGTGCATGATCAGTCACGTTACCAGTACATTGTTGCTACGTGATCCTTGCATGATCAGCCACGTGATCAGTGCATGATCAGTCACGTGATCAGTACAAGATCAGTCACGTGAACAGTGCATGATCATTGACGTGATCTGTGCATGATCAGTCACGTGATTCGTGTGTGATCAGCCACCGGATCAGTGCGTGATGAGCCATGTGATCAGTGCAGGATCAATTACGTGATCAGTGCATGATCAGTCACATGACCAGTACGTGGTAGCTACGTGAACATTGCGTGATCAGCCACGTGATCAGTGCATGATAGCTACGTGATCAGCTCATGATAGCCACATGATCAGTGCATGAGAGCCACGTGATCAGTGCATGAGAGCCACATAATCAGTGCATGACAGCCACGTGATCAGTGCATGAGAGCCACGTGATCAGTGCATGATCAGTCATGTGATACGTGTGTGATCAGCCACGTGATCAGTGCATGATATCCACGTGATCAGTGCATGACAGCCACGTGATCAGTGCCTGAGAGCCACGTGATCAGTGCATGATCAGTCACGTGATACATGTGTGATCAGCCACGTGATCAGTGCAGGATCAATTACGTGATCAGTGCATTATCAGTCACGTGACCAGTACATGGTTGCTAGGTGATCGTTGCATGATCAGCCACGTGAGCAGAGCATGATAGCCACGTGGTTAGTGCATGATCAGTCACGTGATACGTGTGTGATCAGCCACGTGATCAGTGCATGTTATCCATGTAATTATTGCAGGATAGCCACGTGATCACTTCATGATTATTTACGTGATCTGTACATGATCAGTCACGTGATTCGTGTGTGATCAGCCACTGGATCAGTGCGTGATGAGCCATGTGATCAGTGCAGGATCAATTAAGTGATCAGTGCATGATCAGTCACATGACCAGTACATGGTAGCTATGTGATCATTGCGTGATCAGATACGTGATCAGTGCATGATAGCTACGTGATCAGTGCATGAGAGCCACATGATCAGTGCATGAGAGCCACGTGATCAGTGCATGCTCATTCATGTGATACGTGTGTGATCAGCCACGTGATCAGTGCATGATATACACGTGATCAGTGCATGACAGCCACGTGATCAGTGCATGAGAGCCACGTGATCAGTGCATGATCAGTCACGTGATACATGTGTGATCAGCCACGTGATCAGTGCATGATGAGCCACGTGATCAGTGCAGGATCAATTACGTGATCAGTGCATGATCAGTCACGTGACCTGTACATGGTTACTACGTGATCCTTGCATGATCAGCCACGTGAGCAGAGCATGATAGCCACGTGATCAGTGCATGATCAGTCACGTGATCAGTACATGATCAGTCACTTGAAAAGTGCATGATCATTGACGTGATCTGTGCATGATCAGTCACGTGACCAGTATATGGTAGCTACGTGATCATTCCATGACGAGCCACGTGAGCAGTGCATGATAGCCACGTGATGTGTGCATGATGAGTTACGTGAGCAGAGTATGATCAGCCACCTGATCAGTGCATGAGTGCCACGTGATCAGTGCATGATATGTCACGTGACAGGTGTGTGATCAGCCACGTGAACAGTGCATGTTCAGCCAAGTGATCAGTGCATGATAGCCACGTGATCAGTGCATGATCAGTTACCTGAGCAGTGTATAATCAGCCACGTGATCAGTGCATGGTCAGACACGTGAACAGTGTATGATCAGCCACGTGATCAGTGCAAGATATCCAAGTGATCAGTGCATGATCAATCACGTGATCAGTGTATGATCAGCCACGTGAACAGTGCATGCTCAGTCACGTGATCTGGGCCTGCTGAGCTGCGTGATTACTTTCTGCTCATCTGCTTGACAATTGCCAGCTGAGCTGCACGATTCCTGCCTGTCATCTGCTTGACAATTGCCAGCTGTGCTGCGTAATTCCTGCCTGCTCAGCTGCTTGATTATTGCCAGCTGAGCAGCATGATTCCTCACACCTGAGTTCCATGATTATTGCCTGCTGACTGTTTGATTCGTGCCTACTCAGCTCTTTGTTTATTGCCTCCAGAGGTACATGATCAGTGTATGATAGCAAACATGATCAGCGCATGATCAGTCACATGATCAACGCCATTAAGTCACGTGATCACTACATGATAGTCATGTGATCAGTCCATGCTCACTCACGGTATCAGTGCATGATCAGCCACGTGATCAGTGCATGATCTGTCACAAGATTAGTGTATGATCATCCATGTGATCAGTGCACGGGCAGTCATGTGATCAGTGCATGATATAGACGTGAACAGTGCATGAGCAGTCTCGTGATCAGTGCATGATAGCCACGTGATCAGTGCATGATCAGTCACCTGATGGGTGTATGATCATTCACGTGACTTGTACATGGTAGCTACATGAACATTGCATGATCAGCCACGTGAGTAGTTCATGATAGCCACGTGATCACTGCATGATCAGTCACGTGATCAGTGCACAATCTGTCATGTGACCAGTACATGGTAGCTGCGTGAACATGGCATGATCAGCCTCGTGAGCAGTGCATGATAGCCACGTGATCAGTGCATGATCAGACACGAGATTAGTGCATGATCAGTCACGTGATCAGTGCATGATCAGCCACGTGATCAGTGCATGACCAGGCACGTGATCAGTGTATGTCCAGCCAAGTGATCAGTGCATGATAGCCACGTGATCAGTGCATGTTCAGCCACGTGATCAGTGCATGATATCCACGTGATCAGTGCATGATCATCACGTGATCAGTGTATGATCAGCCACGTGAATAGTGCATGCTCAGTCACGTGATAAGGGCCTGTTGAGCTGCGTGATTACTGTCTGCTCATCTGCTTGAAAATTGCCAGCTGGGCTGCATGATTCTTGCCTGTCATCTGCTTGACAATTGCCAGCTGTGCTGCGTAATTCCTGCCTGCTCAGCTGCTTGATTATTGCCAACTGAGCAGCATGAGTCCTCACACCTGAGTTCCATGATTATTGCCTGCTGACTGTCTGATTCGTGCCTACTCAGCTCTTTGTTTATTTCCTCCAGAGGCAAATGATCAGTGTATGTTAGCAAACATGATCAGCGCATGATCAGTCACATGATCAGCGCCATTAAGTCACGTGATCACTTCATGATTAGTCACGTGATCTGTTCATGATCAGTCACGTGGTACGTGTGTGATCAGCCACCGGATCAGTGCGTGATGAGCCACGTGATCTGTGCAGGATCAATTACGTGATCAGTGCATGATCAGTCACTAGACCAGTACATGGTTGCTACATGATCGTTGCATGATCAGCCACGTGAGCAGAGCATGATAGCCACGTGATCAGTGCATTATCAGTCACGTGATCAGTACATGATCAGTCACGTGAGCAGTGCATGATCATTTACGTGATCTGTGCATGAGCAGTCACGTGACCAGTATATGGTAGCTACGTGATCATTCCATGATGAGCCACGTGAGCAGTGCATGATAGTCACGTGATGTGTGCATGATCAGTTACGTGAGCAGAGTATGATCAGCCACGTGATCAGTGCATGATATCCACGTGATCAGTGCATGATCATCACGTGATCAGTGTATGATCAGCCACGTGAATAGTGCATGCTCAGTCACGTGATAAGGGCCTGTTGAGCTGCGTGATTACTGTCTGCTCATCTGCTTGAAAATTGACAGCTGGGCTGCATGATTCTTGCCTGTCATCTGCTTGACAATTGCCAGCTGTGCTGCGTAATTCCTGCCTGCTCAGCTGCTTGATTATTGCCAGCTGAGCAGCATGAGTCCTCACACCTGAGTTCCATGATTATTGCCTGCTGACTGTCTGATTCGTGCCTACTCAGCTCTTTGTTTATTTCCTCCAGAGGCAAATGATCGGTGTATGATAGCAAACATGATCAGCGCATGATCAGTCACATGATCAGTGCCATTAAGTCACGTGATAACTACATGATAGTCATGTGATCAGTCCATGCTCAGTCACGGTATCAGTGCATAATCAGCCACGTGATCAGTGCATGATCAGCCAGGTGATCAGTTCATGATAGCTATGTAATCAGTTCATGATTTGTCACGTGATCTGTGCATGACCAGGCAGGTGGTCAGTGTATGATCATCGACGTGATCAGTGCATGATCCGTCACCTAATGGGTGTATGATCAGTTACCTGACCGGTACATGGTAGCTACATGATCATTGCATGATCAGCCACGTGAGTAGTGCAGGATAGCCACGTGATCAGTGCATGATCAATCACGTGTTCAGTGCATGATCAGTCATGTAATCTGTGCATGACCAGTTACGTGATCAGTGTATGACCAGCCAAGTGATCAGTGCATGATCAATTACGTGATCAGTGCATGATCAGTCACCTGATGTGTGTATGATCATTCACGTGACCGGTACATGGTAGCTAAATGATCATTGCATGATCAGCCACGTGAGTAGTGCAGGATAGCCACGTGATCAGTGCATGATCAGTCACGTGATCAGTGCATGATCAGTCACGTGATCATTGGATGATCAGCCACGTGATCAGTGCATGATCAGCCACATGATCAGTGCATGATCAATTACGTGATCAGTGCATGATCAGTCACCTGATGGGTGTATGATCATTCACGTGACCTGTACATGGTAGCTACATGATCATTGCATGATCAGTCACGTGAGTAGTGCACGATAGCAACGTGATCACTGCATGGTCAGTCACGTGATCAGTGCATGATCAGTCATGTGACCAGTACATGGTAGCTGCGTGATCATCTCATGATCAGCCACGTGAGCAGTGCATGATAGCCACGTGATAAGTGCATGATCAGACACGAGATCAGTGCATGATCAGTCACGTGATCAGTGCATGATCAGCCACGTGATCAGTGCATGACCAGGCACGTGATCCGTGTATGTCCAGCCAAGTGATCAGTGCATGATAGCCACGTGATCAGTGCATGATCAGTCACGTGATCAGTGCATGATCAGTCACGTGATCAGTGTATGATCAGCCACGTGATCAGTCCATGATCAGCCACATGATCAGTGCATGATCAATTAAGTGTTCAGTGCATGATCAGTCAGGTGACCAGTATATGGTAGCTACGTGATCATTGCCAGATCAGCCAAGTGATCAGTGCAAGTTAGCTACGTGATCAGTGCATGATCAGTCACATGATCAGTCACGTGATAGGTGTGTGATCAGCCATGTGAACAGTGCATGCTCAGTCACGTGATCAGGGCCTGCTGAGATGCGTGATTACTGTCTGCTCATCTGCTAGACATTTTCCAGCTGAGCTGCACGATTTCTGCCTGTCATCTCCTTGACAATTGCCACCTGTGCTGCGTAATTCCTGCCTGCTCATCTACTTGATTATTGCCAGCTGAGCAGCATGATTTCTCAGAGCTGAGTTCCATGATTATAGCCTGCTGACTGATTCGTGCCTACTCAGCTCTATGTTCATTGCCTCCAGAGGCACATGATCAGTGTTGACACCAAACATGATCAGCACATGATCAGTCACATGATCAATGCATGATAAGCCAGGTGATCAGTGCATGATCAATTATGTGATCAGTGCATGATCAGTCATGTGACCACTACATGGTAGCTGTGTGATCATTGCATGATCAGCCACGTGAGCAGTGTATGATAGCCATGTGATCCGTGCATGATCAGTTACGTGATCTGTGCATGATCAGTCACGTGATCTGTGCATGATCAATCACGTGATCAGTGCATGATAGCCACGTGATCAGTGCATGATCAGTCACGTGATACGTGTGAAATCAGCCACGTGATCAGTTCAGGATAGCCACGTGATCACTTCATGATTAGTCACGTGATCTGTACATGATCAGTCACGTGATACGTGTGTGATCAGCCACCGGATCAATGCGTGATGAGCCACGTGATCAGTGCAGGATCAATTACGTGATCAGTGCATGATCAGTCACGAGACCAGTACATGGTTGCTACGTGATTGTTGCATGATCAGCCACGTGAGCAGAGCATGATAGCCACGTGATCAGTGCATTATCAGTCACGTGATCAGTACATGATCAGTCACGTGAGCAGTGCATGATCATTTACGTGATCTGTGCATGAGCAGTCACGTGACCAGTATATGGTATCTTCGTGATCATTCCATGACGAACCACGTGAGCAGTGCATGATAGCCACGTGATGTGTGCATGATGAGTTTCATGAGCAGAGTATGATCAGCCACGTGATCAGTGCATGAGTGCCAGGTGAGCAGTTCATGATATGTCACGTGACAGGTGTGTGATCAGCCACGTGAACAGTGCATGTTAAGCCACGTATTCAGTGCATGATCAGCCACGTGATCAGTGCATGACCAGGCACGTGATCAGTGTATGTCCAGTCAAGTGATCTGTGCATGATAGCCACGTGATCAGTGCATGATCAGTCACGTGATCAGTGCATGATCAGTTACGTGAGCAGTGTATGATCAGCCACGTCATCAGTGCATGATATCCAAGTGATCAGTGCATGATCAATCATGTGATCAGTGTATGATCAGCCACGTGAACAGTGCATGCTCAGTCACGTGATCTGGGCCTGCTGAGCTGCGTGATTACTGTCTGCTCATCTGCTTGACAATTGCCAACTGAGCTGCATGATTCCTGCCTGTCATCTGCTTGACAATTGTCAGCTGTGCTACGTAATTCCTGCCTGCTCAGCTGCTTGATTATTGCCAGCTGAGCAGCATGATTCCTCACACCTGAGTTCCATGATTATTGCCTGCTGACTGTTTGATTCCTGCCTACTCAGCACTTTGTTTATTGCCTCCAGAGGCACATGATCAGTGTATGATAGCAAACATGATCAGCTCATGATCAGTCACATGATCAGCACCATTAAGTCACGTGATCACTAGATGATAGTCATGTGATCAGTCCATGCTCAGTCACGGTATCAGTGCATGATAGCCACGTGATCAGTGCATGATCAGTCACATGATCAGTGCATGATCAGTCACGTGATAGGTTTGTGATCAGCCATGTAACAGTGCATGCTCTGTCACGTGGTCAGGGCCTGCTGAGCTGCGTGATTACTGTCTGCTCATCTGCTAGACAATTTCCAGCTGAGCTGCACGATTCCTGCCTGTCATCTCCTTGACAATTGCCACCTGTGCTGCGTAATTCCTGCCTGCTCATCTACTTGATTATTGCCAGCTGAGCAGCATGATTTCTCAGAGCTGAGTTCCATGATTATAGCCTGCTGACTGATTCCTGCTTACTCAGCTCTATGTTCATTGCCTCCAGAGGCACATGATCAGTGTGTGACACCAAACATGATCAGCACATGATCAGTCACATGATCAATGCATGATAAGCCAGGTGATCAGTGCATGATCAGTCATGTTACCAGTACATGGTAGCTGTGTGATCATTGCATGATCAGCCACGTGAGCAGTGCATGATCAGTCACGTGATCAGTGCATGATCAGTCACGTGATACGTGTGTCATCAGCCACGTGATCAGTGCATGATATCCACGTGATCAGTGCATGATAGCCACGTGATCACTTCATGATTATTCACGTGATCTGTACATGATCAGTCACGTGATACATGTGTGATCAGCCACCTGATCAGTGCGTGATGAGCCATGTGATCAGTGCAGGATCAATTATGTGATCACTGCATGATCAGTCACGTGACCAGTACATGGTAGCAACGTGATCATTGCGTGATCAGCCACGTGATCAGTGCATGATAGCCACGTGATCAGTGCATGATAGCCACGTGATCAGTGCATGATCAGTCATGTGATACCTGTGTGATCAGCCACGTGATCAGTGCATGATATCCACATGATCAGTGCATGACAGCCACGTGATCAGTGCATGACAGCCAAGTGATCAGTGCATGATCAGTCACGTGATACATGTGTGATCAGCCACGTGATCAGTGCATGATCAGCCACATGATCAGTGCATGATCAATTACGTGATCAGTGCATGATCAGTCACCTGATGGGTGTATGATCATTCACGTGACCTGTACATGGTAGCTACATGATCATTGCATGATCAGTCACGTGAGTAGTGCACGATAGCAACGTGATCACTGCATGGTCAGTCACGTGATCAGTGCATGATCAGTCATGTGACCAGTACATGGTAGCTGCGTGATCATCTCATGATCAGCCACGTGAGCAGTGCATGATAGCCACGTGATAAGTGCATGATCAGACACGAGATCAGTGCATGATCAGTCACGTGATCAGTGCATGATCAGCCACGTGATCAGTGCATGACCAGGCACGTGATCCGTGTATGTCCAGCCAAGTGATCAGTGCATGATAGCCACGTGATCAGTGCATGATCAGTCACGTGATCAGTGCATGATCAGTCACGTGATCAGTGTATGATCAGCCACGTGATCAGTCCATGATCAGCCACATGATCAGTGCATGATCAATTAAGTGTTCAGTGCATGATCAGTCAGGTGACCAGTATATGGTAGCTACGTGATCATTGCCAGATCAGCCAAGTGATCAGTGCAAGTTAGCTACGTGATCAGTGCATGATCAGTCACATGATCAGTCACGTGATAGGTGTGTGATCAGCCATGTGAACAGTGCATGCTCAGTCACGTGATCAGGGCCTGCTGAGATGCGTGATTACTGTCTGCTCATCTGCTAGACAATTTCCAGCTGAGCTGCACGATTTCTGCCTGTCATCTCCTTGACAATTGCCACCTGTGCTGCGTAATTCCTGCCTGCTCATCTACTTGATTATTGCCAGCTGAGCAGCATGATTTCTCAGAGCTGAGTTCCATGATTATAGCCTGCTGACTGATTCGTGCCTACTCAGCTCTATGTTCATTGCCTCCAGAGGCACATGATCAGTGTGTGACACCAAACATGATCAGCACATGATCAGTCACATGATCAATGCATGATAAGCCAGGTGATCAGTGCATGATCAATTATGTGATCAGTGCATGATCAGTCATGTGACCACTACATGGTAGCTGTGTGATCATTGCATGATCAGCCACGTGAGCAGTGTATGATAGCCAGGTGATCCGTGCATGATCAGTTACGTGATCTGTGCATGATCAGTCACGTGATCTGTGCATGATCAATCACGTGATCAGTGCATGATAGCCACGTGATCAGTGCATGATCAGTCACGTGATACGTGTGAAATCAGCCACGTGATCAGTTCAGGATAGCCACGTGATCACTTCATGATTAGTCACGTGATCTGTACATGATCAGTCACGTGATACGTGTGTGATCAGCCACCGGATCAATGCGTGATGAGCCACGTGATCAGTGCAGGATCAATTACGTGATCAGTGCATGATCAGTCACGAGACCAGTACATGGTTGCTACGTGATTGTTGCATGATCAGCCACGTGAGCAGAGCATGATAGCCACGTGATCAGTGCATTATCAGTCACGTGATCAGTACATGATCAGTCACGTGAGCAGTGCATGATCATTTACGTGATCTGTGCATGAGCAGTCACGTGACCAGTATATGGTATCTTCGTGATCATTCCATGACGAACCACGTGAGCAGTGCATGATAGCCACGTGATGTGTGCATGATGAGTTTCATGAGCAGAGTATGATCAGCCACGTGATCAGTGCATGAGTGCCAGGTGAGCAGTTCATGATATGTCACGTGACAGGTGTGTGATCAGCCACGTGAACAGTGCATGTTAAGCCACGTATTCAGTGCATGATCAGCCACGTGATCAGTGCATGACCAGGCACGTGATCAGTGTATGTCCAGTCAAGTGATCTGTGCATGATAGCCACGTGATCAGTGCATGATCAGTCACGTGATCAGTGCATGATCAGTTACGTGAGCAGTGTATGATCAGCCACGTCATCAGTGCATGATATCCAAGTGATCAGTGCATGATCAATCATGTGATCAGTGTATGATCAGCCACGTGAACAGTGCATGCTCAGTCACGTGATCTGGGCCTGCTGAGCTGCGTGATTACTGTCTGCTCATCTGCTTGACAATTGCCAACTGAGCTGCATGATTCCTGCCTGTCATCTGCTTGACAATTGTCAGCTGTGCTACGTAATTCCTGCCTGCTCAGCTGCTTGATTATTGCCAGCTGAGCAGCATGATTCCTCACACCTGAGTTCCATGATTATTGCCTGCTGACTGTTTGATTCCTGCCTACTCAGCACTTTGTTTATTGCCTCCAGAGGCACATGATCAGTGTATGATAGCAAACATGATCAGCTCATGATCAGTCACATGATCAGCGCCATTAAGTCACGTGATCACTAGATGATAGTCATGTGATCAGTCCATGCTCAGTCACGGTATCAGTGCATGATAGCCACGTGATCAGTGCATGATCAGTCACATGATCAGTGCATGATCAGTCACGTGATAGGTGTGTGATCAGCCATGTAACAGTGCATGCTCTGTCACGTGGTCAGGGCCTGCTGAGCTGCGTGATTACTGTCTGCTCATCTGCTAGACAATTTCCAGCTGAGCTGCACGATTCCTGCCTGTCATCTCCTTGACAATTGCCACCTGTGCTGCGTAATTCCTGCCTGCTCATCTACTTGATTATTGCCAGCTGAGCAGCATGATTTCTCAGAGCTGAGTTCCATGATTATAGCCTGCTGACTGATTCCTGCTTACTCAGCTCTATGTTCATTGCCTCCAGAGGCACATGATCAGTGTGTGACACCAAACATGATCAGCACATGATCAGTCACATGATCAATGCATGATAAGCCAGGTGATCAGTGCATGATCAGTCATGTTACCAGTACATGGTAGCTGTGTGATCATTGCATGATCAGCCACGTGAGCAGTGCATGATCAGTCACGTGATCAGTGCATGATCAGTCACGTGATACGTGTGTCATCAGCCACGTGATCAGTGCATGATATCCACGTGATCAGTGCATGATAGCCACGTGATCACTTCATGATTATTCACGTGATCTGTACATGATCAGTCACGTGATACATGTGTGATCAGCCACCTGATCAGTGCGTGATGAGCCATGTGATCAGTGCAGGATCAATTATGTGATCACTGCATGATCAGTCACGTGACCAGTACATGGTAGCAACGTGATCATTGCGTGATCAGCCACGTGATCAGTGCATGATAGCCACGTGATCAGTGCATGATAGCCACGTGATCAGTGCATGATCAGTCATGTGATACCTGTGTGATCAGCCACGTGATCAGTGCATGATATCCACATGATCAGTGCATGACAGCCACGTGATCAGTGCATGACAGCCAAGTGATCAGTGCATGATCAGTCACGTGATACATGTGTGATCAGCCACGTGATCAGTGCATGATGAGCCACGTGATCAGTGCAGGATCAATTACGTGATCAGTGCATGATCAGTCACGTGACCAGTACATGGTTGCTACGTAATCGTTGCATGATCAGCCACGTGAGCAGAGCATGATAGCCACGTGATCAGTGCATTATCAGTCACGTGATCAGTACATGATCAGTCACGTGAGCAGTGCATGATCATTTACGTGATCTGTGCATGAGCAGTCACGTGACCAGTATATGGTATCTTCGTGATCATTCCATGACGAACCACGTGAGCAGTGCATGATAGCCACGTGATGTGTGCATGATGAGTTTCATGAGCAGAGTATGATCAGCCACGTGATCAGTGCATGAGTGCCAGGTGAGCAGTTCATGATATGTCACGTGACAGGTGTGTGATCAGCCACGTGAACAGTGCATGTTAAGCCACGTATTCAGTGCATGATCAGCCACGTGATCAGTGCATGACCAGGCACGTGATCAGTGTATGTCCAGTCAAGTGATCTGTGCATGATAGCCACGTGATCAGTGCATGATCAGTCACGTGATCAGTGCATGATCAGTTACGTGAGCAGTGTATGATCAGCCACGTCATCAGTGCATGATATCCAAGTGATCAGTGCATGATCAATCATGTGATCAGTGTATGATCAGCCACGTGAACAGTGCATGCTCAGTCACGTGATCTGGGCCTGCTGAGCTGCGTGATTACTGTCTGCTCATCTGCTTGACAATTGCCAACTGAGCTGCATGATTCCTGCCTGTCATCTGCTTGACAATTGTCAGCTGTGCTACGTAATTCCTGCCTGCTCAGCTGCTTGATTATTGCCAGCTGAGCAGCATGATTCCTCACACCTGAGTTCCATGATTATTGCCTGCTGACTGTTTGATTCCTGCCTACTCAGCACTTTGTTTATTGCCTCCAGAGGCACATGATCAGTGTATGATAGCAAACATGATCAGCTCATGATCAGTCACATGATCAGCGCCATTAAGTCACGTGATCACTAGATGATAGTCATGTGATCAGTCCATGCTCAGTCACGGTATCAGTGCATGATAGCCACGTGATCAGTGCATGATCAGTCACATGATCAGTGCATGATCAGTCACGTGATAGGTGTGTGATCAGCCATGTAACAGTGCATGCTCTGTCACGTGGTCAGGGCCTGCTGAGCTGCGTGATTACTGTCTGCTCATCTGCTAGACAATTTCCAGCTGAGCTGCACGATTCCTGCCTGTCATCTCCTTGACAATTGCCACCTGTGCTGCGTAATTCCTGCCTGCTCATCTACTTGATTATTGCCAGCTGAGCAGCATGATTTCTCAGAGCTGAGTTCCATGATTATAGCCTGCTGACTGATTCCTGCTTACTCAGCTCTATGTTCATTGCCTCCAGAGGCACATGATCAGTGTGTGACACCAAACATGATCAGCACATGATCAGTCACATGATCAATGCATGATAAGCCAGGTGATCAGTGCATGATCAGTCATGTTACCAGTACATGGTAGCTGTGTGATCATTGCATGATCAGCCACGTGAGCAGTGCATGATCAGTCACGTGATCAGTGCATGATCAGTCACGTGATACGTGTGTCATCAGCCACGTGATCAGTGCATGATATCCACGTGATCAGTGCATGATAGCCACGTGATCACTTCATGATTATTCACGTGATCTGTACATGATCAGTCACGTGATACATGTGTGATCAGCCACCTGATCAGTGCGTGATGAGCCATGTGATCAGTGCAGGATCAATTATGTGATCACTGCATGATCAGTCACGTGACCAGTACATGGTAGCAACGTGATCATTGCGTGATCAGCCACGTGATCAGTGCATGATAGCCACGTGATCAGTGCATGATAGCCACGTGATCAGTGCATGATCAGTCATGTGATACCTGTGTGATCAGCCACGTGATCAGTGCATGATATCCACATGATCAGTGCATGACAGCCACGTGATCAGTGCATGACAGCCAAGTGATCAGTGCATGATCAGTCACGTGATACATGTGTGATCAGCCACGTGATCAGTGCATGATGAGCCACGTGATCAGTGAAGGATCAATTACGTGATCAGTGCATGATCAGTCACGTGACCAGTACATGGTTGCTACGTAATCGTTGCATGATCAGCCACGTGAGCAGAGCATGATAGCCACGTGATCAGTACATGATCAGTCAGGTGATCAGTACATGATCAGTCACGTGAACAGTGCATGATCATTTACGTGATCTGTGCATGATCAGTCACATGACCAGTATATGGTAGCTATGTGATCATTCCATGACGAGCCACGTGAGCAGTGCATGATAGCCACGTGATGTGTGCATGATGAGTTACGTGAGCAGAGTATGATCAGCCACGTGATCAGTGCATGAGTGCCACGTGATCAGTGCATTATATGTCACGTGACAGGTGTGTGATCAGCCACGTGAACAGTGCATGTTCAGCCACGTGATCAGTCCATGATTGCCACGTGATTACTGCATGATCAGTTACCTGAGCAGTGTATGATCAGCCACGTGAACAGTGCATGCTCAGTCACGTGATCAGGGCCTGCTGAGCTGCGTGATTACTCTCTGCTCATCTGCTTGACAATTGCCAGCTGAGCTGCACGATTCCTGCCTGTCATCTGCTTGACAATTGCCAGCTGTGCTGCGTAATTCCTGCCTGGTCAGCTGCTTGATTATTGCCAGGTGAGCAGCATGATTCCTCATGGCTGAATTCCATGATTATTGGCTGCTGACTGTTTGATTCGTGCCTACTCAGCTCTTTGTTTATTGCCTCCAGAGGCACATGATCAGTGTATGATAGCAAACATGATCAGCGCATGATCAGTCACATGATCAGAGCCATTAAGTCACGTGATCACTACATGATAGTCATGTGATCAGTCCATGCTCAGTCACGGTATCAGTGCATGATCAGCCAGGTTATCAGTGCATGATCAGCCAGGTGATCAGTTCATGATAGCTATGTGATCAGTTCATGATTTGTCACGTGATCTGTGCATGACCAGGCAGGTGATCAGTGTATGATCAGCCACGTGAACAGTGCATGATAGCCACGTGATCAGTGCATGATCCGTCACGTGATGGGTGTATGATCAGTCACCTTTCCGGTACATGGTAGCTACATGATCATTGCATGATCAGCCACGTGAGTAGTGCATGATAGCCACGTGATTAGTGCATGATCAGTCACGTGTTCAGTGAATGATCAGTCATGTAATCTGTGCATGACCAGGCACGTGATCAGTGTATGACCAGCCAAGTGATCAGTGCATGATAGCCACGTGATCAGTGCATGATCAGTCACGTGATCAGTGCATGATCAGTCACGTGATCAGTGGATGATCAGCCACGTAATCAGTGCATGATCAGGCACATGATCAGTGCATGATCAATTACGTGATCAGTGCATGATCAGTCACGTGACCAGTATATGGTAGCTAGGTGATCATTGCATGATCAGCCACATGAGCCGTGCATGATTGCCACGAGATCAGTGCATGATCAATCACGTGATCAGTACATGATCAGTCACGTGAACATTGCGTGATCATTTACGTGATCTGTGCATGATCAGCCAAATGATAAGTGCATGATCAGACACGTGATCAGTGCATGACCAGGCACGTGATCAGTGTATGTCCAGTCAAGTGATCAGTGCATGGTCAGACACGTGAACAGTGTATGATCAGCCACGTGATCAGTGCATGATATCCAAGTGATCAGTGCATGATCAATCACGTGATCAGTTTATGTTCAGCCACGTGAACAGTGCATGCTCAGTCACGTGATCAGGGCCTGCTGAGCTGCGTGATTACTGTCTGCTCATCTGCTTGACAATTTCCAGCTGAGCTGCACGATTCCTGCCTGTCATCTGCTTGACAATTGCCAGCTGTGCTGGGTAATTCCTGCCTGCTCAGCTGCTTGATTATTGCCAGCTGAGCAGCATGATTCCTCACAGCTGATTTCCATGATTATTGCCTGCTGACTGTTTGATTCGTGCCTACTCAGCTCTTTGTTTATTGCCTCCAGAGGCACATGATCAGTGTATGATAGCAAACATGATCAGCGCATGATCAGTCACATGATCAGCGCCATTAAGTCACGTGATCACTACATGATAGTCATGTGATCAGTCCATGCTCAGTCACGGTATCAGTGCATGATCAGCCATGTGATCAGTGCACGATCTGTCACATGATTAGTGTATGATCACCCACGTGATCAGTGCATGGGCAGTCATGTGATCAGTGCATGATATAGACGTGATCAGTGCATGATGAGTCTCGTGATCAGTGCATGATAGCCACGTGATCACTGCATGATCAGTCACCTGATGGGTGTATGATCATTCACGTGACCTGTACATGGTAGCTACATGATCATTGCATGATCAGCCACGTGAGTAGGGCACGATAGCCACGTGATCACTGCATGATCAGTCCCGTGATGAGTGTATGATCAGCCAAGTGATCAGTGCAAGATAGCTACGTGATCAGTGCATGATCAGTCACATGATCAGTGCATGATCAGCCACGTCATCAGTGCATGATAGCCACGTGAGCAGTGCATACAATTACGTGATCAGTGCATGCACAATCACGTGATCAGTGTATGAGAGCCACGTGATCAGTGCATGATCATTCACGTGATAGGTGTGTGATCAGTGACGTGAACAGTGCATGCTCAGTCACGTGATCAGGGCCTGCTGAGCTGCGTGATTACTGTCTGCTCATCTGCTTGACAACTGCCAGCTGAGCTGTACGATTCCTGCCTGTCATCTCCTTGACAATTGCCACCTGTGCTGCATAATTCCTGTCTGATCATCGACTTGATTATTGCCAGCTGAGCAGCATGATTTCTTAGAGCTGAGTTCCATGATTATAGCCTGCTGACTGATTCCTGCCTACACAGCTCTTTGTTCATTGCCTCCAGATGCACATGTTCAGTGTGTGACACCAAACATGATCAGCAAATGATCACTCACATGATGAATGCATGATAAGCCAGGTGATCAGTGCATGATCAATTACGTGATCAGTGCATGATCAGTCATGTGGCCAGTACATGGTAGCTGCGTGATCACTGCATGATCAGCCACGTGAGCAGTGCATGATAGCCATGAGATCAGTGCATGATTAGTCACGTGATCAGTGCATGATCAGTCACGTTTTCAGTGCATGATCAGCCACGTGATCAGTGCATGATCAATTACGTGATCAGTGCATGATCACTCTCGGGACCAGTACATGGTAGCTACGTGATCATTGCATGATCAGCCACGTGATCAGTGCATGATAGCCACGTGATCAGCGCATGATAGCCACGTGATCAGTGCATGATAAGTCACGTGATCAGTGCATGATAACCAAGTGATCAGTGCATGATCAGTTACGTGAGCAGTGTATGATCAGCCACGTGATCAGTGCATGATCAGACACGTGAACAGTGTATGATTAGCCACGTGATCAGTGCATGATATCCAAGTGATCAGTGCTTGATCAATCACGTGATCAGTGTATGATCAGCCAGGTGAACAGTGCATGCTCAGTCACGTGATCAGGGCCTGCTGAGCTGCGTGATTACTGTTTGCTCATCTGCTTGACAATTGGCAGCTGAGCTGCATGATTCCTGCCTGTCATCTGCTTCACAATTGCCAGCTGTGCTGTGTAATTCCTGCCTGCTCAGCTGCTTGATTATTGCCAGCTGAGCAGCATGATTCCTCAAAGCTGAGTTCCATGATTATTGCCTGCTGACTGTTTGATTCGTGCCTACTCAGCTCTTTGTTTATTGCCTCCAGAGGCACAGGATCAGTGTATGATAGCAAACATGCTCAGCGCATGATCAGTCACATGGTCAGCACCATTAAGTCACGTGATCACTACATGATAGTCATGTGATCAGTCCATGCTCAGTCACGGTATCAGTGCATGATCAGCCACGTGATCAGTGCATGATAGCCACGTGATCATTGCATGATAGCCACGTGATCAGTGCATGATCAGCCAGGTGATCAGTGAATGATTGCTAGGTGATCAGTTCATGATTAGTCACGTGATCTGTGGATGATCAGCCACGTGATCAGTGCATGATCAGCCACGTGATCAGTTCATGTTCAGTCACGTGATCAGTGCATGATCAGTCACGTGATCAGTGGATGATCAGCCACGTGATCAGTGCATGATCAGCCACATGATCAGTGCATGATCAATTACGTGATCAGTGCATGATCAGTCACGTGACCAGTATATGGTAGCTAGGTGATCATTGCATGATCAGCCACATGAGCCGTGCATGATAGCCACGAGATCAGTGCATGATCAATCACGTGATCAGTACGTGATCAGTCACGTGAACATTGCGTGATCATTTACGTGATCTGTGCATGATCAGGCAAATGATAAGTGCATGATCAGACACGTGATCAGTGCATGACCAGGCACGTGATCAGTGTATGTCCAGTCAAGTGATCAGTGCATGGTCAGACACGTGAACAGTGTATGATCAGCCACGTGATCAGTGCATGATATCCAAGTGATCAGTGCATGATCAATCACGTGATCAGTTTATGTTCAGCCACGTGAACAGTGCATGCTCAGTCATGTGATCAGGGCCTGCTGAGCTGCGTGATTACTGTCTGCTCATCTGCTTGACAATTTCCAGCTGAGCTGCACGATTCCTGCCTGTCATCTGCTTGACAATTGCCAGCTGTGCTGCCTAATTCCTGCCTGCTCAGCTGCTTGATTATTGCCAGCTGAGCAGCATGATTCCTCACAGCTGATTTCCATGATTATTGCCTGCTGACTGTTTGATTCGTGCCTACTCAGCTCTTTGTTTATTGCCTCCAGAGGCACATGATTAGTGTATGATAGCAAACATGATCAGCGCATGATCAGTCACATGATCAGAGCCATTAAGTCACGTGATCACTACATGATAGTCATGTGATCAGTCCATGCTCAGTCACGGTATCAGTGCATGATCAGCCACGTGATCAGTGCACGATCTGTCACATGATTAGTGTATGATCACCCACGTGATCAGTGCATGGGCAGTCATGTGATCAGTGCATGATATAGACGTGATCAGTGCATGATGAGTCTCGTGATCAGTGCATGATAGCCACGTGATCATTGCATGATCAGTCACCTGATGGGTGTATGATCATTCACGTGACCTGTACATGGTATCTACATGATCATTGCATGATCAGCCACGTGAGTAGTGCACGATAGCCACGTGATCACTGCATGATCAGTCCCGTGATGAGTGTATGATCAGCCAAGTGATCAGTGCAAGATAGCTACGTGATCAGTGCATGATCAGTCACATGATCAGTGCATGATCAGCCACGTCATCAGTGCATGATAGCCACGTGAGCAGTGCATACAATTACGTGATCAGTGCATGCGCAATCAGGTGATCAGTGTATGAGAGCCACGTGATCAGTGCATGATCATTCACGTGATAGGTGTGTGATCAGTGACGTGAACAGTGCATGCTGAGTCACGTGATCAGGGCCTGCTGAGCTGCGTGATTACTGTCTGCTCATCTGCTTGACAACTGGCAGCTGAGCTGTACGATTCCTGCCTGTCATCTCCTTGACAATTGCCACCTGTGCTGCATAATTCCTGTCTGATCATCGACTTGATTATTGCCAGCTGAGCAGCATGATTTCTTAGAGCTGAGTTCCATGATTATAGCCTGCTGACTGATTCCTGCCTACTCAGCTCTTTGTTCATTGCCTCCAGATGCACATGATCAGTGTGTGACACCAAACATGATCAGCAAATGATCAGTCACATGATGAATGCATGATAAGCCAGGTGATAAGTGCATGATCAATTACGTGATCAGTGCATGATCAGTCATGTGACCAGTACATGGTAGCTGCGTGATCACTGCATGATCAGCCACGTGAGCAGTGCATGATAGCCATGAGATCAGTGCATGATTAGTCACGTGATCAGTGCATGATCAGTCACGTTTTCAGTGCATGATCAGCCACGTGATCAGTGCATGATCAATTACGTGATCAGTGCATGATCACTCTCGGGACCAGTACATGGTAGCTACGTGATCATTGCATGATCAGCCACGTGATCAGTGCATGATAGCCACGTGATCAGTGCATGATAACCAAGTGATCAGTGCATGATCAGTTACATGAGCAGTGTATGATCAGCCACGTGATCAGTGCATGATCAGACACGTGAACAGTGTATGATTAGCCACGTGATCAGTGCATGATATCCAAGTGATCAGTGCTTGATCAATCACGTGATCAGTGTATGATCAGCCAGGTGAACAGTGCATGCTCAGTCACGTGATCAGGGCCTGCTGAGCTGCGTGATTACTGTTTGCTCATCTGCTTGACAATTGGCAGCTGAGCTGCATGATTCCTGCCTGTCATCTGCTTCACAATTGCCAGCTGTGCTGTGTAATTCCTGCCTGCTCAGCTGCTTGATTATTGCCAGCTGAGCAGCATGATTCCTCAAAGCTGAGTTCCATGATTATTGCCTGCTGACTGTTTGATTCGTGCCTACTCAGCTCTTTGTTTATTGCCTCCAGAGGCACAGGATCAGTGTAAGATAGCAAACATGCTCAGCGCATGATCAGTCACATGGTCAGCACCATTAAGTCACGTGATCACTACATGATAGTCATGTGATCAGTCCATGCTCAGTCACGGTATCAGTGCATGATCAGCCACGTGATCAGTGCATGATAGCCACGTGATCATTGCATGATAGCCACGTGATCAGTGCATGATCAGCCAGGTGATCAGTGAATGATTGCTAGGTGATCAGTTCATGATTAGTCACGTGATCTGTGCATGACCAGGCAGGTGATCAGTGTATGATCAGCCACATGAACAGTGCATGATAGACAGCTGATCAGTGCATGATCAGTCACCTGATGGGTGTACGATCAGTCACGTGACCGGTACATGTTAGCTACATGATCATTGCATGATCAGCCACGTGAGTATTGCATGATAGCCACGTGATCAGTGCATGATCAGTGACGTGATCAGTGCATGATCAGTCATGTAATCTGTGCATGACCAAGCATGTGATCAGTGTATGACCAGCCATGTGATCAGTGCATGATAGCCACGTGATCAGTGCATGATAAGTCACGTGATAAGTGCATGATCAGTCAAGTGATCAGTGCATGATCAGCCACATGATCAGTGCATGATCAATTACGTCATCAGTGCATGATCAGTCACCTGACCAGTACATGGTAGCTGCGTGATCAGTGTATGACCAGCCAAGTGATCAGTGCATGATAGCCACGTGATCAGTGCATGATCAGTCACGTGATCAGTGCATGATCAGCCACATGATCAGTGCATGATCAGTCACGTGACCAGCACATGGTAGCTGCATGATCATTTCATGATCAGCCACGTTAGCAGTGCATGATAGCAACGTGATCAGTGCTTGATCAGCCACGTGATCAGTGCATGATCAATTACGTGGTCAGTGCAAGACCAGTTACGTGACCAGTACATGGTAGCTACCTGATCATTGCATGATCAGCCAGGTGATCAGTGCATGATAGCCACGTGATCAGTGCATGATAGCCATGTGATCAGTGCAGGATCAGTCACGTGATACGTGTGTGATCAGCCACGTCATCCGTGAATGATATCCACGTGATCAGTGAATGATAGACACGTGATCAGTGCATGATAACCACGTGATCATTGCATGATCAGTCACGTGATACGTGTGTGATCAGCCACGTGATCAGTGCAGGATCAATTACGTGATGAGTGCAAGATCAGTCACGTGACCAGTACATGGTAGCTACGTGATCATTGCATGATCAGCCACGTGATCAGTGCATGATAGTCACGTGACCAGTACATGGTAGCTACGTGTTCATTGCATGATCAGCCATGTGAACCGTGCATGATAGCAACGAGATCAGTGCATGATCAGTCACGTGATCAGTGCATGATCAGCCACGTGAACAGTGCATGATAAGTCACCTGATCAGTGCATGATCAATTACGTGATCAGTGCAAGACCAGTCACGTGACCAGTACATGGTAGCTACATGATCATTGCATGAGCAGCCAGGTGATCAGTGCATGATAGCCACGTGATCAGTGCATGATAGCCACGTGATCAGTGCAGGATCAGTCACGTGATACGTGTGTGATCAGCCACATGATCCGTGCATGATATCCACGTGATCAGTGAATGATAGCCACGTGATCAGTGCATGATAACCACGTGATCAGTGCATGATCAGTCACGTGATACGTGTGTGATCAGCCACGTGATCAGTGAATGATGAGCCACGTGATCAGTGCAGGATCAATTACGTGATGAGTGCAAGATCAGTCACGTGACCAGTACATGGTAGCTACGTGATCATTGCATGATCAGCCACGTTATCAGTGCATGATCAGTCACGTGATCAGTGTATGATCAGCCACGTGATCAGTGCATGATCAATTACGTGATCAGTGCATGATAGTCACGTGACCAGTACCTGGTAGCTACGTGATCATTGCATGATCAGCCATGTGAACCGTGCATGATAGCAACGAGATCAGTGCATGTTCAGTCACGTGATCAGTGCATGATCAGCCACGTGAACAGTGCATGATAAGTCACCTGATCAGTGTATGATCAATTACGTGATCAGTGCATGATCACTCACGTGACCAGTACATGGTAGGTACGTGATCATTGCATGATCAGCCACGTGAACAGTGCATGATAGCCACGTGATCACTGCATGATCTGTCACATGATCAGTGTATGTTTATCCACGTGATCAGTGCATGGGCAGTCAGGTGATCAGTGCATGATACAGACGTGATCAGTGCAAGATCAGTCTCGTGATCAGTGTATGATCAACCATGTGATCAGTGCACGATAGCCAGATGATCAGTGCATTATCAGTCATGTGATCAGTGTATGATCAGCCAAGTAATCAGTGCATGATTGCCAACTCATCAGTGCATGATCAGTCACGTGATCAGTGCATGGTAAGTCACGTGATCAGTGCATGATCAGACACGTGATCAGTGTATGATCATCCAGGTGATCAGTGCATGTTGAGTCATGTAATCAATGCATGATAGCGCCGTGATCAGTGCATGATCAGTCCCGTGATGTGTGTATGATCAGCCAAGTGATCAGTGCATGATCAGCCACATGATCAGTGCATGATCAGTCACGTGACCAGCACATGGTAGCTGCATGATCATTTCATGATCAGCCACGTTAGCAGTGCATGATAGCAACGTGATCAGTGCTTGATCAGCCACGTGATCAGTGCATGATCAATTACGTGATCAGTCAAGACCAGTTACGTGACCAGTACATGGTAGCTACCTGATCATTGCATGATCAGCCAGGTGATCAGTGCATGATAGCCACGTGATCAGTGCATGATAGCCATGTGATCAGTGCAGGATCAGTCACGTGATACGTGTGTGATCAGCCACGTCATCCGTGAATGATATCCACGTGATCAGTGAATGATAGACACGTGATCAGTGCATGATAACCACGTGATCATTGCATGATCAGTCACGTGATACGTGTGTGATCAGCCACGTGATCAGTGCAGGATCAATTACGTGATGAGTGCAAGATCAGTCTCGTGACCAGTACATGGTAGCTACGTGATCATTGCATGATCAGCCACGTGATCAGTGCATGATAGTCACGTGACCAGTACATGGTAGCTACGTGTTCATTGCATGATCAGCCATGTGAACCGTGCATGATAGCAACGAGATCAGTGCATGATCAGTCACGTGATCAGTGCATGATAGCCACGTGATCAGTGCATGATAGCCACGTGATCAGTGCAGGATCAGTCACGTGATACGTGTGTGATCAGCCACGTGATCCGTGCATGATATCCACGTGATCAGTGAATGATAGCCACGTGATCAGTGCATGATAACCACGTGATCAGTGCATGATCAGTCACGTGATACGTGTGTGATCAGCCACGTGATCAGTGAATGATGAGCCACGTGATCAGTGCAGGATCAATTACGTGATGAGTGCAAGATCAGTCACGTGACCAGTACATGGTAGCTACGTGATCATTGCATGATCAGCCACGTTATCAGTGCATGATCAGTCACGTGATCAGTGTATGATCAGCCACGTGATCAGTGCATGATCAATTACGTGATCAGTGCATGATAGTCACGTGACCAGTACCTGGTAGCTACGTGATCATTGCATGATCAGCCATGTGAACCGTGCATGATAGCAACGAGATCAGTGCATGTTCAGTCACGTGATCAGTGCATGATCAGCCACGTGAACAGTGCATGATAAGTCACCTGATCAGTGTATGATCAATTACGTGATCAGTGCATGATCACTCACGTGACCAGTACATGGTAGGTACGTGATCATTGCATGATCAGCCACGTGAACAGTGCATGATAGCCACGTGATCACTGCATGATCTGTCACATGATCAGTGTATGTTTATCCACGTGATCAGTGCATGGGCAGTCAGGTGATCAGTGCATGATACAGACGTGATCAGTGAAAGATCAGTCTCGTGATCAGTGTATGATCAACCATGTGATCAGTGCACGATAGCCAGGTAATGAGTGCACGATAGCCAGATGATCAGTGCATTATCAGTCATGTGATCAGTGTATGATCAGCCAAGTAATCAGTGCATGATTGCCACCTCATCAGTGCATGATCAGTCACGTGATCAGTGCATGGTAAGTCACGTGATCAGTGCATGATCAGACACGTGATCAGTGTATGATCATCCAGGTGATCAGTGCATGTTCAGTCATGTAATCAATGCATGATAGCGCCGTGATCAGTGCATGATCAGTCCCGTGATGAGTGTATGATCAGCCAAGTGATCAGTGCAAGATAGCTACGTTATCAGTGCATGATAGCCTCGTGATCAGTGCATGATCAGTCACGTGATCCGTGTGTGATCAGCCACGTGATCAGTGCATGATGAGTCAGGTGATCAGTGGAGGATTAATTACGTGATCAGTGCATGATCAGTCATGTAATCAATGCATGATAGCGCCGTGATCAGTGCATGATCAGTCCCGTGATGAGTGTATGATCAGCCACGTGATCAGTGCAAGATAGCTACGTTATCAGTGCATGATATCCAAGTGATCAGTGCTTGATCAATCACGTGATCAGTGTATGATCAGCCACGTGAACAGTGCATGCTCAGTCACGTGATCAGGGCCTGCTGAGCTGCGTGATTACTGTTTGCTCATCTGCTTGACAATTGGCAGCTGAGCTGCATGATTCCTGCCTGTCATCTGCTTGACAATTGCCAGCTGTGCTGTGTAATTCCTGCCTGCTCAGCTGCTTGATTATTGCCAGCTGAGCAGCATGATTCCTCAAAGCTGAGTTCCATGATTATTGCCTGCTGACTGTTTGATTCGTGCCTACTCAGCTCTTTGTTTATTGCCTCCAGAGGCACAGGATCAGTGTATGATAGCAAACATGCTCAGCGCATGATCAGTCACATGGTCAGCACCATTAAGTCACTTGATCACTACATGATAGTCATGTGATCAGTCCATGCTCAGTCACGGTATCAGTGCATGATCAGCCACGTGATCAGTGCATGATCAGCCACGTGATCATTGCATGATCAGCCACGTGATGTGTGCATGATCAGTTACGTGAGCAGAGTATGATCAGCCACGTGAGCAGTGCATGATAGCCACATGATCAGTGCATGATCAGCCACGTGATCAGTGCATGATCAGTCACGTGATCAGTGCATGGTTAGTCACGTAATCAGTGCATGATCATCCACGTGATCAGTGCATGATCAGTCATGTAGTCAATGCATGATAGTGCCGTAATCAGTGCACGATCAGTCCCGTGATCAGTGTATGATCAGCCAAGTGATCAGTTCAAGATAGCCACGTGATCAGTGCATGATCAGTCACATGATCAGTGCATGATCAGCCACGTGATCAGTGCATGATCAGCCACGTGAGCAGTGCATGATCAGCCACGTGATCAGTGCATGAGCAATCACGTGATCAGTGCATGATCATTCACGTGATAGGTGTGTCATCAGCGACGTGAACAGTGCATGCTCAGTCACGTGATCAGGGCCTGCTGAGCTGCGTGATTACTGTCTGCTATTCTGCTTGACAATTGGCAGCTGAGCAGCATGATTCCTGCCTGTCATCTGCTTGACAATTGCCAGCTGTGCTGTGTAATTCCTCCCTGCTCAGCTGCTTGATTATTGCCAGCTGAGCAGCATGATTCCTCAAAGCTGAGTTCCATGATTATTTCCTGCTGACTGTTTGATTCGTGCCTACTCAGCTCTTTGTTTATTGCCTCCAGAGGCACATGATCAGTGTATGATAGCAAACATGCTCAGCGCATGATCAGTCACATGGTCAGCGCCATTAAGTCACGTGATAACTGCATGATAGTCATGTGATCAGTCCATGCTCAGTCATGGTATCAGTGCATGATCAGCCACGTGATCAGTGCATGATAGCCACGTGATCAGTGCATGATCAGCCACGTGATCAGTGCATGATCAGCCAGGTGATCAGTGAATAATTGCTACGTGATCAGTTCATGATTAGTCACGTGATCTGTGCATGACCAGGCAGGTGATCGGTGTATGACCAGCCACGTGAACAGTGCATGATAGCCAGGTGATCAGTGCATGATTAGTCACCTGATCAGTGCATGATCAGTCACGTGACGGTACATGGTAGCTACATGATCATTGCATGATCAGCCACGTGAGTAGTGCATGATAGCCACGTGATCAGTGCATGATCAGTGACGTGATCAGTGCATGATCGGTCATGTAATCTGTGCATGATCAGGCACGTGATCAGTGTATGACCAGCCATGTGATCAGTGCATGATAGCCACGTGATCAGTGCATGATCAGTCACGTGATCAGTGCATGATCAGCCACATGATCAGTGCATGATCAGTCACGTAACCAGAACATGGTAGCTGCGTGATCAGTGTATGACCAGCCAAGTGATCAGTGCATGATAGCCACGTGATCAGTGCATGATCAGTCACGTGATCAGTGCATGATCAGTCACGTGATCAGTGCATGATCAGCCACATGATCAGTGCATGATCAGTCACGTGACCAGCACATGGTAGCTGCATGATCATTTCATGATCAACCACGTTAGCACTGCATGATAGCCACGTGATCAGTTCTTGATCAGCCACGTGATCAGTGCATGATCAATTACGTGATCAGTGAAGGACCAGTCATGTGACCAGTACATGATAGCTACGTGACCATTGCATGATCAGCCACGTGATCAGTGCATGATAGCCACGTGATCAGTGCATGATAGCCACGTGATCAGTGCAGGATCAGTCACGTGATACGTGTGTGATCAGCCACGTGATCCGTTCATGATATCCACGTGATCAGTGAATGATAGCCACATGATCAGTGCATGATAGCCACGTGATCAGTGCATGATAGCCACGTGATCAGTGCATGATCAGTCACGTGATACGTGTGTGATCAGCCACGTGATCAGTGCATGTTGAGCCACGTGATCAGTGCAGGATCAATTACGTGATCAGTGCATGATTAGTCACGTGACCAGTACATGGTAGCTACGTGATCATTGCATGATCAGCCATGTGATCAGTGCATGATCAGTCACGTGATCAGTGCATGATCAGCCACGTGATCAGTGCATGATCAAGTACGTGATCAGTGCATGATAGTCACGTGACCAGTACATGGTAGCTACGTGATCATTGCATGATCAGCCATGTGAACCGTGCATGATAGCAACGAGATCAGTGCATGATCAGTCACGTGATCAGTGCATGATCAGCCACGTGAACAGTGCATGATAAGTCACCTGATCAGTGTATGATCGATTACGTGATCAGTGCATGATCTCTCACGTGACCAGTACATGGTAGGTACGTGATCATTGCATGATCAGCCACGTGAGCAGTGCATGATAGCTGCGTGATCAGTGCATGATCTGTCACATGATCAGTGTATGTTTATCCACGTGATCAGTGCATGGGAAGTCAGGTGATCAGTGCATGATACAGACGTGATCAGTGCAAGATCAGTCACGTGATCAGTGCATGATCAGCCACGTGATCAGTGCACGATAGCCAGGTAATGAGTGCACGATAGCCAGATGATCAGTGCATTATCAGTCATGTGATCAGTGTATGATCAGCCAAGTAATCAGTGCATGATAGCCACGTGATCAGTGCATGATCAGTCACGTGATCAGTGCATGATCAGTCACGTGATCAGTGCATGATCAGTCACGTGATCAGTGCATGATCAGCCACGTGATCAGTGCATGATCAGTCACGTGATCAGTGCATGATAGCACGTGATCAGTGCATGATCAGTCCCGTGATCAGTGCATGATCAGCCACGTGATCAGTGCATGATAGCCACGTGATCAGTGCATGATCAGTCACGTGATCAGTGCATGATCAGCCACGTGATCAGTGCATGATAGCCACGTGATCAGTGCATGACAATTACGTGATCAGTGCATGATCAGTCACGTGATCAGTGCATGATAGCCACGTGATCAGTGCATGATCAGTCACGTGATCAGTGTATGATCAGCCACGTGAACAGTGCATGCTCAGTCACGTGATCAGGGCCTGCTGAGCTGCGTGATTACTGTCTGCTCATCTGCTTGACAATTGCCAGCTGAGCTGCACGATTCCTGCCTGTCATCTGCTTGACAATTGCCACCTGTGCTGCGTAATTCCTGCCTGCTCATCTGCTTGATTATTGCCAGCTGAGCAGCATGATTTCTCAGAGCTGAGTTCCATGATTATTGCCTGCTGACTGATTGCTGCCTACTCAGCTCTTTGTTCATTGCCTCCAGAGGCACATGATCAGTGTATGACACCAAACATGATCAGCACATGATCAGTCACATGATCAGTGCATGATAAGCCACGTGATCAGTGCATGATCAGTACGTGATCAGTGCATGATCAGTCATGTGATCAGTGCATGGTAGCTGCGTGATCAGTGCATGATCAGCCACGTGATCAGTGCATGATAGCCACGTGATCAGTGCATGATCAGCCACGTGATCAGTGCATGATCAGTCACGTGATCAGTGCATGATCAGCCACGTGATCAGTGCATGATCAGTCACGTGATCAGTGCATGGTAGCTACGTGATCAGTGCATGATCAGCCACGTGATCAGTGCATGATAGCCACGTGATCAGTGCATGATCAGCCACGTGATCAGTGCATGATCAGCCACGTGATCAGTGCATGATAGCCACGTGATCAGTGCATGATCAGTCACGTGATCAGTGCATGATCAGCCACGTGATCAGTGCATGATCAGTCACGTGATCAGTGCATGATCAGCCACGTGATCAGTGCATGATAGCCACGTGATCAGTGCATGATCAGTCACGTGATCAGTGCATGATCAGTCACGTGATCAGTGCATGATCAGCCACGTGATCAGTGCATGATCAGTCATGTAGTCAGTGCATGATAGCCCGTGATCAGTGCATGATCAGTCACGTGATCAGTGCATGATCAGCCACGTGATCAGTGCATGATCAGCCACGTGATCAGTGCATGATCAGTCACGTGATCAGTGCATGATCAGCCACGTGATCAGTGCATGATAGCCACGTGATCAGTGCATGACAGCCACGTGATCAGTGCATGATCAGTCACGTGATCAGTGCATGATAGCCACGTGATCAGTGCATGATCAGTCACGTGATCAGTGTGTGATCAGCCACGTGAACAGTGCATGCTCAGTCACGTGATCAGGGCCTGCTGAGCTGCGTGATTACTGTCTGCTCATCTGCTTGACAATTGCCAGCTGAGCTGTACGTTTCCTGCCTGTCATCTGCTTGACAATTGCCAGCTGTGCTGCATAATTCCTGCCTGCTCATCTGTTGATTATTGCCAGCTGAGCAGCATGATTTCTCAGAGCTGAGTTCCATGATTATTGCCTACTGATTCGTGCCTACTCAGCTCTTTGTTCATTGCCTCCAGAGGCACATGATCAGTGTATGACACCAAACATGATCAGCACATGATGAATCACATGATCAGTGCATGATAAGCCACGTGATCAGTGCATGATCAATTACGTGATCAGTGCATGATCAGTCATGTGACCAGTACATGTAGCTGCGTGATCATTGCATGATCAGCCACGTGATCAGTGCATGATAGCCACGTGATCAGTGCATGATCAGTCACGTGATCAGTGCATGATCAGTCACGTGATCAGTGCATGATCAGTCACGTGATCAGTGCATGATCAGCCACGTGATCAGTGCATGATCAATCACGTGATCAGTGCATGATCAGTCACGTGACCAGTGCATGGTAGCTACGTGATCATTGCATGATCAGCCACGTGATCAGTGCATGATAGCCACGTGATCAGTGCATGATAGCCACGTGATCAGTGCATGATCAGTCACGTGATAGTGCATGATCAGCCACGTGATCAGTGCATGATAGCCACGTGATCAGTGCATGATAGCCACGTGATCAGTGCATGATCAGCCACGTGATCAGTGCATGATAGCCACGTGATCAGTGCATGATCAGTCACGTGATCGTGTGTGATCAGCCACGTGATCAGTGCATGATCAGCCACGTGATCAGTGCATGATCAATCACGTGATCAGTGCATGATCAGCCACGTGATCAGTGCATGGTAGCTACGTGATCAGTGCATGATCAGCCACGTGATCAGTGCATGATAGCCACGTGATCAGTGCATGATCAGCCACGTGATCAGTGCATGATCAGTCACGTGATACGTGTGTGATCAGCCACGTGATCAGTGCATGATAGCCACGTGATCAGTGCATGATAGCCACGTGATCAGTGCATGATCAGTCACGTGATCAGTGCATGATCAGCCACGTGATCAGTGCATGATCAGTCACGTGATCAGTGCATGATCAGCCACGTGATCAGTGCATGATAGCCACGTGATCAGTGCATGATCATCACGTGATCAGTGCATGATCAGTCATGTATCAGTGCATGATAGCCCGTGATCAGTGCATGATCAGTCCCGTGATCAGTGCATGATCAGCCACGTGATCAGTGCATGATAGCCACGTGATCAGTGCATGATCAGTCACGTGATCAGTGCATGATCAGCCACGTGATCAGTGCATGATAGCCACGTGATCAGTGCATGACAATTACGTGATCAGTGCATGATCAGTCACGTGATCAGTGCATGATAGCCACGTGATCAGTGCATGATCAGTCACGTGATCAGTGTGTGATCAGCCACGTGATCAGTGCATGCTCAGTCACGTGATCAGGGCCTGCTGAGCTTCGTGATTACTGTCTGCTCATCTGCTTGACAATTGCCAGCTGAGCTGTACGACTGCTGCCTGTCATCTCCTTGACAATTGCCATCTGTGCTGCATAATTCCTTCCTGCTCATCTAGTTGATTATTGCCAGCTGAGCAGCATTATTTCTCAGAGCTGAGTTCCATGATAATTGCCTACTGATTCCTGCCTACTCAGCTCTTTGTTCATTGCCTCCAGAGGCACATGATCAGTGTATGACAGCAAACATGATCAGCACATGATGAATCACATGATCAATGCATGATAAGCCACGTGATCAGTGCATGATCAATTACGTGATCAGTGCATGATCAGTCACGTGACCAGTACATGGTAGCTACGTGATCATTGCATGATCAGCCACGTGAGCAGTGCATGATAGCCACGTGATCAGTGCATGATCAGTCACGTGATCAGTGCATGATCAGTCACGTGATCAGTGCATGATCAGCCACGTGATCAGTGCATGATCAGTCACGTGACAGTACATGGTAGCTACGTGATCATTGCATGATCAGCCACGTGATCAGTGCATGATAGCCACGTGATCAGTGCATGATCAGTCACGTGATCAGTGTGTGATCAGCCACGTGATCAGTGCATGATATCAGTGCATGATAGCCACGTGATCAGTGCATGATCAGTCACGTGACAGTGCATGATCAGTCACGTGACAGTGCATGATCAGCCACGTGATCAGTGCATGATAGCCACGTGATCAGTGCATGATCAGTTACGTGAGCAGTGTATGATCAGCCACGTGATCAGTGCATGGTCAGACACGTGAACAGTGTATGATCAGCCACGTGATCAGTGCATGATATCCAAGTGATCAGTGCATGATCATCACGTGATCAGTGTATGATCAGCCACGTGAACAGTGCATGCTCAGTCACGTGATCTGGGCCTGCTGAGCTGCGTGATTACTGTCTGCTCATCTGCTTGACAATTGCCAGCTGAGCTGCACGATTCCTGCCTGTCATCTGCTTGACAATTGCCAGCTGTGCTGCGTAATTCCTGCCTGCTCAGCTGCTTGATTATTGCCAGCTGAGCAGCATGATTCCTCACAGCTGAGTTCCATGATTATTGCCTGCTGACTGTTTGATTCGTGCCTACTCAGCTCTTTGTTTATTGCCTCCAGAGGCACATGATCAGTGTATGATAGCAAACATGATCAGCGCATGATCAGTCACATGATCAGTGCCATTAAGTCACGTGATCACTACATGATACTCATGTGATCAGTCCATGCTCAGTCACGGTATCAGTGCATGATCAGCCACGTGATCAGTGCATGATCTGTCACATGATTAGTGTATGATCATCCACGTGATCAGTGCATGGGCAGTCATGTGATCAGTGCATGATATAGACGTGATCAGTGCATGATCAGTCTCGTGATCAGTGCATGATAGCCACGTGATCAGTGCATGATCAGTCACCTGATGGGTGTATGATCATTCACGTGACCTGTACATGGTAGCTACATGATCATTGCATGATCAGCCACGTGAGTAGTGCATGATAGCCACGTGATCACTGCATGATCAGTCACGTGATCAGTGCATGATCAGTCATGTGACCAGTACATGGTAGCTGCGTGATCATGCATGATCAGCCACGTGAGCAGTGCATGATAGCCACGTGATCAGTGCATGATCAGTCACGTGATCAGTGCATGATCAGTCACGTGATCAGTGCATGATCAGCCACGTGATCAGTGCATGATCAGCCACGTGATCAGTGCATGATAGCCACGTGATCAGTGCATGATCAGTCACGTGATCAGTGCATGATCAGCACGTGATCAGTGCATGATCAGCCACGTGATCAGTGCATGATCAGTCACGTGATCAGTGCATGATCAGTCACGTGACCAGTACATGGTAGCTACGTGATCAGTGCATGATCAGCACGTGATCAGTGCATGATAGCCACGTGATCAGTGCATGATCAGTCACGTGATCAGTGCATGATCAGTCATGTGATCAGTGCATGATCAGCCACGTGATCAGTGCATGATCAGCCACGTGATCAGTGCATGATAGCCACGTGATCAGTGCATGATCAGTCACGTGATCAGTGCATGATCAGTCACGTGATCAGTGCATGATCAGCCACGTGATCAGTGCATGATCAGCCACGTGATCAGTGCATGATCAGCCACGTGATCAGTGCATGATCAGTCACGTGATCAGTGCATGATCAGTCACGTGACCAGTGCATGGTAGCTACGTGATCAGTGCATGATCAGCCACGTGATCAGTGCATGATAGCCACGTGATCAGTGCATGATCAGTCACGTGATCAGTGCATGATCAGTCACGTGATCAGTGCATGGTAGCTGCGTGATCATGCATGATCAGCCACGTGATCAGTGCATGATAGCCACGTGATCAGTGCATGATCAGCCACGTGATCAGTGCATGATCAGTCACGTGATCAGTGCATGATCAGCCACGTGATCAGTGCATGATCAGCCACGTGATCAGTGCATGATAGCCACGTGATCAGTGCATGATCAGTCACGTGATCAGTGCATGATCAGTCACGTGATCAGTGTGTGATCAGCCACGTGATCAGTGCATGCTCAGTCACGTGATCAGTGCCTGCTGAGCTGCGTGATTACTGTCTGCTCATCTGCTTGACAATTGCCAGCTGTGCTGCGTAATTCCTGCCTGCTCATCTGCTTGATTATTGCCAGCTGAGCAGCATGATTCCTCAGAGCTGAGTTCCATGATTATAGCCTGCTGACTGATTCCTGCCTACTCAGCTCTTTGTTCATTGCCTCCAGAGGCACATGATCAGTGTATGACACCAAACATGATCAGCACATGATCAGTCACATGATCAGTGCATGATAAGCCACGTGATCAGTGCATGATCAGTCATGTGATCAGTGCATGATCAGTCACGTGATCAGTGCATGGTAGCTGCGTGATCAGTGCATGATCAGCCACGTGATCAGTGCATGATAGCCACGTGATCAGTGCATGATCAGTCACGTGATCAGTGCATGATCAGTCACGTGATCAGTGCATGATCAGTCACGTGATCAGTGCATGATCAGTCACGTGATCAGTGCATGATCAGTCACGTGATCAGTGCATGGTAGCTACGTGATCATTGCATGATCAGCCACGTGATCAGTGCATGATAGCCACGTGATCAGTGCATGATCAGCCACGTGATCAGTGCATGATCAGTCACGTGATACGTGTGTGATCAGCCACGTGATCAGTGCATGATCAGCCACGTGATCAGTGCATGATCAGCCACGTGATCAGTGCATGATCAGTCACGTGATCAGTGCATGATAGCCACGTGATCAGTGCATGATCAGCCACGTGATCAGTGCATGATAGCCACGTGATCAGTGCATGATAGCCACGTGATCAGTGCATGATCAGTCACGTGATCATGTGTGATCAGCCACGTGATCAGTGCATGATCAGCCACGTGATCAGTGCATGATCATTCACGTGATCAGTGCATGATCAGTCACGTGATCAGTGCATGATCAGTCACGTGATCAGTGCATGATCAGCCACGTGATCAGTGCATGATAGCCACGTGATCAGTGCATGATCAGCCACGTGATCAGTGCATGATCAGTCACGTGATCAGTGCATGGTAGCTGCGTGATCATGCATGATCAGCCACGTGATCAGTGCATGATAGCCACGTGATCAGTGCATGATCAGACACGTGATCAGTGCATGATCAGTCACGTGATCAGTGCATGATCAGCCACGTGATCAGTGCATGATCAGGCACGTGATCAGTGCATGTCCAGCCACGTGATCAGTGCATGATAGCCACGTGATCAGTGCATGATCAGTCACGTGATCAGTGCATGATCAGTCACGTGATCAGTGCATGATCAGCCACGTGATCAGTGCATGATCAGTCACGTGATCAGTGCATGATAGCCACGTGATCAGTGCATGATCAGCCACGTGATCAGTGCATGATAGCCACGTGATCAGTGCATGATCAGTCACGTGATCAGTGCATGATCATCCACGTGATCAGTGCATGATCAGTCACGTGATCAGTGCATGATCAGACGTGATCAGTGCATGATCAGTCACGTGATCAGTGCATGATCAGCCACGTGATCAGTGCATGATAGCCACGTGATCAGTGCATGATAGCCAGTGATCAGTGCATGATCAGTCACGTGATCAGTGCATGATCAGCCACGTGATCAGTGCATGATAGCCACGTGATCAGTGCATGATCAGTCACGTGATCAGTGCATGATCAGTCACGTGATCAGTGCATGATCAGTCACGTGATCAGTGCATGATCAGCCACGTGATCAGTGCATGATCAGTCACGTGATCAGTGCATGATAGCACGTGATCAGTGCATGATCAGTCACGTGATCAGTGCATGATCAGCCACGTGATCAGTGCATGATAGCCACGTGATCAGTGCATGATAGCCACGTGATCAGTGCATGATCAGTCACGTGATCAGTGTGTGATCAGCCACGTGATCAGTGCATGATCAGTCACGTGATCAGTGCATGATCAGCCACGTGATCAGTGCATGATCAGTCACGTGATCAGTGCATGATAGCCCGTGATCAGTGCATGATCAGTCCCGTGATCAGTGCATGATCAGCCACGTGATCAGTGCATGATAGCCACGTGATCAGTGCATGATATCCACGTGATCAGTGCATGATCAGTCACGTGATCAGTGTATGATCAGCCACATGAACAGTGCATGCTCAGTCACGTGATCAGGGCCTGCTGAGCTGCGTGATTACTGTCTGCTCATCTGCTTGACAATTGCCAGCTGAGCTGCATGATTCCTGCCTGTCATCTGCTTGACAATTGCCAGCTGTGCTGTGTAATTCCTGCCTGCTCAGCTGCTTGATTATTGCCAGCTGAGCAGCATGATTCCTCAAAGCTGAGTTCCATGATTATTGCCTGCTGACTGTTTGATTCGTGCCTACTCAGCTCTTTGTTTATTGCCTCCAGAGGCACATGATCAGTGTATGATAGCAAACATGATCAGCGCATGATCAGTCACATGATCAGCACCATTAAGTCACGTGATCACTACATGATAGTCATGTGATCAGTCCATGCTCAGTCACGGTATCAGTGCATGATCAGCCACGTGATCAGTGCATGATCAGCCACGTGATCAGTGCATGATCAGCCACGTGATCAGTGCATGATCAGTCACGTGATCAGTGCATGATCAGCCACGTGATCAGTGCATGATAGCCACGTGATCAGTGCATGATCAGCCACGTGATCAGTGCATGATCAGTCACGTGATCAGTGCATGATCAGTCACGTGATCAGTGCATGATCAGCCACGTGATCAGTGCATGAGTCATGTATCAGTGCATGATAGTGCACGTGATCAGTGCATGATCAGTCCCGTGATCAGTGCATGATCAGCCACGTGATCAGTGCATGATAGCCACGTGATCAGTGCATGATCAGTCACGTGATCAGTGCATGATCAGCCACGTGATCAGTGCATGATCAGCCACGTGATCAGTGCATGATCAGCCACGTGATCAGTGCATGATCATCACGTGATCAGTGCATGATCAGTCACGTGATCAGTGTATGATCAGCCACGTGAACAGTGCATGCTCAGTCACGTGATCAGGGCCTGCTGAGCTGCGTGATTACTGTCTGCTCATCTGCTTGACAATTGCCAGCTGAGCTGCATGATTCCTGCCTTTCATCTGCTTGACAATTGCCAGCTGTGCTGCGTAATTCCTGCCTGCTCAGCTGCTTGATTATTGCCAGCTGAGCAGCATGATTCCTCAAAGCTGAGTTCCATGATTATTGCCTGCTGACTGTTTGATTCGTGCCTACTCAGCTCTTTGTTTATTGCCTCCAGAGGCACATGATCAGTGTATGATAGCAAACATGATCAGCGCATGATCAGTCACATGATCAGCGCCATTAAGTCACGTGATCACTGCATGATAGTCATGTGATCAGTCCATGCTCAGTCACGGTATCAGTGCATGATCAGCCACGTGATCAGTGCATGATAGCCACGTGATCAGTGCATGATCAGCCACGTGATCAGTGCATGATCAGCCACGTGATCAGTGCATGATTGCTACGTGATCAGTGCATGATCAGTCACGTGATCAGTGCATGATCAGGCACGTGATCAGTGCATGATCAGCCACGTGATCAGTGCATGATAGCCACGTGATCAGTGCATGATCAGTCACGTGATCAGTGCATGATCAGTCACGTGACAGTACATGGTAGCTACGTGATCATTGCATGATCAGCCACGTGATAGTGCATGATAGCCACGTGATCAGTGCATGATCAGTCACGTGATCAGTGCATGATCAGTCATGTGATCAGTGCATGATCAGGCACGTGATCAGTGCATGATCAGCCACGTGATCAGTGCATGATAGCCACGTGATCAGTGCATGATCAGTCACGTGATCAGTGCATGATCAGCCACGTGATCAGTGCATGATCAGTCACGTGATCAGTGCATGATAGCTGCGTGATCAGTGCATGATCAGCCACGTGATCAGTGCATGATAGCCACGTGATCAGTGCATGATCAGTCACGTGATCAGTGCATGATCAGTCACGTGATCAGTGCATGATCAGCCACGTGATCAGTGCATGATCAGTCACGTGATCAGTGCATGGTAGCTGCGTGATCAGTGCATGATCAGCCACGTGATCAGTGCATGATAGCCACGTGATCAGTGCATGATCAGCCACGTGATCAGTGCATGATCAGTCACGTGATCAGTGCATGATCAGTCACGTGATCAGTGCATGATAGCTACGTGATCAGTGCATGATCAGCCACGTGATCAGTGCATGATAGCCACGTGATCAGTGCATGATCAGCCACGTGATCAGTGCATGATCAGTCACGTGATCAGTGTGTGATCAGCCACGTGATCAGTGCATGATATCCACGTGATCAGTGCATGATAGCCACGTGATCAGTGCATGATCAGCCACGTGATCAGTGCATGATAGCCACGTGATCAGTGCATGATCAGTCACGTGATAGTGCATGATCAGCCACGTGATCAGTGCATGATCAGCCACGTGATCAGTGCATGATCAATTACGTGATCAGTGCATGATCAGTCACGTGATCAGTGCATGGTAGCTACGTGATCAGTGCATGATCAGCCACGTGATCAGTGCATGATCAGTCACGTGATCAGTGCATGATCAGCCACGTGATCAGTGCATGATCAGTACGTGATCAGTGCATGATCAGTCACGTGATCAGTACATGATAGCTACGTGATCAGTGCATGATCAGCCACGTGATCAGTGCATGATAGCCACGTGATCAGTGCATGATCAGTCACGTGATCAGTGCATGATCAGCCACGTGATCAGTGCATGATCAGTCACGTGATCAGTGCATGATCATTACGTGATCAGTGCATGATCAGTCACGTGATCAGTGCATGGTAGCTACGTGATCAGTGCATGATCAGCCACGTGATCAGTGCATGATAGCCACGTGATCAGTGCATGATCAGTCACGTGATCAGTGCATGATCATCCACGTGATCAGTGCATGATCAGTCACGTGATCAGTGCATGATCAGACGTGATCAGTGCATGATCAGTCACGTGATCAGTGCATGATCAGCCACGTGATCAGTGCATGATAGCCACGTGATCAGTGCATGATAGCCACGTGATCAGTGCATGATCAGTCACGTGATCAGTGCATGATCAGCCACGTGATCAGTGCATGATAGCCACGTGATCAGTGCATGATCAGTCACGTGATCAGTGCATGATCAGTCACGTGATCAGTGCATGATCAGTCACGTGATCAGTGCATGATCAGCCACGTGATCAGTGCATGATCAGTCACGTGATCAGTGCATGATAGCACGTGATCAGTGCATGATCAGTCCCGTGATCAGTGCATGATCAGCCACGTGATCAGTGCATGATAGCTACGTGATCAGTGCATGATCAGTCACGTGATCAGTGCATGATCAGCCACGTGATCAGTGCATGATAGCCACGTGATCAGTGCATGACAATTACGTGATCAGTGCATGATCAGTCACGTGATCAGTGCATGATAGCCACGTGATCAGTGCATGATCAGTCACGTGATCAGTGTGTGATCAGCCACGTGAACAGTGCATGCTCAGTCACGTGATCAGGGCCTGCTGAGCTGCGTGATTACTGTCTGCTCATCTGCTTGACAATTGCCAGCTGAGCTGCACGATTCCTGCCTGTCATCTGCTTGACATTTGCCAGCTGTGCTGCGTAATTCCTGCCTGCTCATCTGCTTGATTATTGCCAGCTGAGCAGCATGATTTCTCACAGCTGAGTTCCATGATTATTGCCTGCTGACTGATTGCTGCCTACTCAGCTCTTTGTTCATTGCCTCCAGAGGCACATGATCAGTGTATGACACCAAACATGATCAGCACATGATCAGTCACATGATCAGTGCATGATAAGCCACGTGATCAGTGCATGATCAGTACGTGATCAGTGCATGATCAGTCACGTGATCAGTGCATGGTAGCTGCGTGATCAGTGCATGATCAGCCACGTGATCAGTGCATGATAGCCACGTGATCAGTGCATGATCAGCCACGTGATCAGTGCATGATCAGTCACGTGATCAGTGCATGATCAGCCACGTGATCAGTGCATGATCAGTCACGTGATCAGTGCATGGTAGCTACGTGATCAGTGCATGATCAGCCACGTGATCAGTGCATGATAGCCACGTGATCAGTGCATGATCAGCCACGTGATCAGTGCATGATAGCCACGTGATCAGTGCATGATAGCCACGTGATCAGTGCATGATCAGTCACGTGATCAGTGCATGATCAGCCACGTGATCAGTGCATGATCAGGCACGTGATCAGTGCATGATCAGCCACGTGATCAGTGCATGATAGCCACGTGATCAGTGCATGATCAGTCACGTGATCAGTGCATGATCAGTCACGTGATCAGTGCATGATCAGCCACGTGATCAGTGCATGATCAGTCATGTAGTCAGTGCATGATAGCCCGTGATCAGTGCATGATCAGTCACGTGATCAGTGCATGATCAGCCACGTGATCAGTGCATGACAGCCACGTGATCAGTGCATGATCAGTCACGTGATCAGTGCATGATCAGCCACGTGATCAGTGCATGATAGCCACGTGATCAGTGCATACAGCCACGTGATCAGTGCATGATCAGTCACGTGATCAGTGCATGATAGCCACGTGATCAGTGCATGATCAGTCACGTGATCAGTGTATGATCAGCCACGTGAACAGTGCATGCTCAGTCACGTGATCAGGGCCTGCTGAGCTGCGTGATTACTGTCTGCTCATCTGCTTGACAATTGCCAGCTGAGCTGCACGATTCCTGCCTGTCATCTGCTTGACAATTGCCAGCTGTGCTGCATAATTCCTGCCTGCTCATCTAGTTGATTATTGCCAGCTGAGCAGCATGATTTCTCACAGCTGAGTTCCATGATTATTGCCTACTGATTCGTGCCTACTCAGCTCTTTGTTCATTGCCTCCAGAGGCACATGATCAGTGTATGACACCAAACATGATCAGCACATGATCAGTCACATGATCAGTGCATGATAAGCCACGTGATCAGTGCATGATCAGTTACGTGATCAGTGCATGATCAGTCATGTGACCAGTACATGTAGCTGCGTGATCATTGCATGATCAGCCACGTGATCAGTGCATGATAGCCACGTGATCAGTGCATGATCAGTCACGTGATCAGTGCATGATCAGTCACGTGATCAGTGCATGATCAGTCACGTGATCAGTGCATGATCAGCCACGTGATCAGTGCATGATCAGTCACGTGATCAGTGCATGATCAGTCATGTGACCAGTGCATGGTAGCTACGTGATCATTGCATGATCAGCCACGTGATCAGTGCATGATAGCCACGTGATCAGTGCATGATCAGCCACGTGATCAGTGCATGATCAGTCACGTGATACGTGTGTGATCAGCCACGTGATCAGTGCATGATAGCCACGTGATCAGTGCATGATAGCCACGTGATCAGTGCATGATCAGCCACGTGATCAGTGCATGATCAGCCACGTGATCAGTGCATGATCAGTCACGTGATCGTGTGTGATCAGCCACGTGATCAGTGCATGATCAGCCACGTGATCAGTGCATGATCAATCACGTGATCAGTGCATGATCAGCCACGTGATCAGTGCATGATAGCTACGTGATCAGTGCATGATCAGCCACGTGATCAGTGCATGATAGCCACGTGATCAGTGCATGATAGCCACGTGATCAGTGCATGATCAGTCATGTGATAGTGTGTGATCAGCCACGTGATCAGTGCATGATAGCCACGTGATCAGTGCATGATAGCCACGTGATCAGTGCATGATCAGTCACGTGATCAGTGCATGATCAGCCACGTGATCAGTGCATGATCAGTCACGTGATCAGTGCATGATCAGCCACGTGATCAGTGCATGATAGCCACGTGATCAGTGCATGATCAGCACGTGATCAGTGCATGATCAGTCATGTATCAGTGCATGATAGCCCGTGATCAGTGCATGATCAGTCACGTGATCAGTGCATGATCAGCCACGTGATCAGTGCATGATAGCCACGTGATCAGTGCATGATCAGTCACGTGATCAGTGCATGATCAGCCACGTGATCAGTGCATGATAGCCACGTGATCAGTGCATGACAGTTACGTGATCAGTGCATGATCAGTCACGTGATCAGTGCATGATAGCCACGTGATCAGTGCATGATCAGTCACGTGATCAGTGTGTGATCAGCCACGTGAACAGTGCATGCTCAGTCACGTGATCAGGGCCTGCTGAGCTGCGTGATTACTGTCTGCTCATCTGCTTGACAATTGCCAGCTGAGCTGTACGACTGCTGCCTGTCATCTCCTTGACAATTGCCATCTGTGCTGCATAATTCCTTCCTGCTCATCTAGTTGATTATTGCCAGCTGAGCAGCATTATTTCTCAGAGCTGAGTTCCATGATTATTGCCTACTGATTCGTGCCTACTCAGCTCTTTGTTCATTGCCTCCAGAGGCACATGATCAGTGTATGACAGCAAACATGATCAGCACATGATGAATCACATGATCAGTGCATGATAAGCCACGTGATCAGTGCATGATCAATTACGTGATCAGTGCATGATCAGTCACGTGACCAGTACATGGTAGCTGCGTGATCATTGCATGATCAGCCACGTGAGCAGTGCATGTTAGCCACGTGATCAGTGCATGATCAACCACGTGATCAGTGCATGATCAGTCACGTGATCAGTGCATGATCAGCCACGTGATCAGTGCATGATCAGTCACGTGACAGTACATGGTAGCTACGTGATCATTGCATGATCAGCCACGTGATCTGTGCATGATAGCCACGTGATCAGTGCATGATCCGTCACGTGATAAGTGTGTGATCAGCCACGTGACCAGTACATGATATCAGTGCATGATAGCCACGTGATCAGTGCAAGATCAGTCACGTGTACAGTGCATGATATGTCACGTGACAGGTGTGATCAGCCACGTGAACAGTGCATGATAGCCATGTGATCAGTGCATGATCAGTTACGTGAGCAGTGTATGATCAGCCACGTGATCAGTGCATGGTCAGACACGTGAACAGTGTATGATCAGCCACGTGATCAGTGCATGATATCCAAGTGATCAGTGCATGATCATCACGTGATCGGTGTATGATCAGCCACGTGAACAGTGCATGCTCAGTCACGTGATCTGGGCCTGCTGAGCTGCGTGATTACTTTCTGCTCATCTGCTTGACAATTGCCAGCTGAGCTGCACGATTCCTGCCTGTCATCTGCTTGTCAATTGCCAGCTGTGCTGCGTAATTCCTGCCTGCTCAGCTGCTTGATTATTGCCAGCTGAGCAGCATGATTCCTCACAGCTGATTTCCATGATTACTGCCTGCTGACTGTTTGATTCGTGCCTACTCAGCTCTTTGTTTATTGCCTCCAGAGGCACATGATCAGTGTATGATAGCAAACATGCTCAGCGCATGATCAGTCACATGATCAGTGCCATTAAGTCACGTGATCACTACATGATACTCATGTGATCAGTCCATGCTCAGTCACGGTATCAGTGCATGATCAGCCACGTGATCAGTGAATGATCTGTCACAAGATTAGTGTATGATCATCCACGTGATCAGTGCACGGGCAGTCATGTGATCAGTGCATGATATAGACGTGAACAGTGCATGATCAGTCTCGTGATCAGTGCATGATAGCCACGTGATCAGTGCATGATCAGTCACCTGATGGGTGTATGATCATTCACGTGACCTGTACATGGTAGCTACATGATCATTGCATGATCAGCCACGTGAGTAGTTCATGATAGCCACGTGATCACTGCATGATCAGTCACATGATCAGTGCATGATCAGTCATGTGACCAGTACATGGTAGCTGCGTGATCATGTCATGATCAGCCACGTGAGCAGTGCATGTTAGCCACGTGATCAGTGCATGATCAGTCACGAGATCAGTCCATGCTCAGTCACGTGATCAGTGCATGATCAGCCACGTGATCAGTGCATGATCAGCCAGGTGATCATTTCATGATAGCTATGTGATCAGTGCATGATTTGTCACGTGATCTGTGCATGACGAGGCACGTGGTCAGTGTATGATCATCGAAGTGATCAGTGCATGATCCGTCACCTAATGTGTGTATGATCAGTTACCTGACCGGTACATGGTAGCTACATGATCATTGCATGGTCAGCACCGTGAGTAGTGCATGATAGCCACGTGATCAGTGCATGATCAATCACGTGTTCAGTGCATGATCAGTCATGTAATCTGTGCATGACCAGGCACGTGATCAGTGTATGACCAGCCAAGTGATCAGTGCATGATAGCCACGTGATCAGTGCATGATCAGTCACGTGATCAGTGCATGATCAGTCACGTGATCAGTGGATGATCAGCCACGTGATCAGTGAATGATCAGCCACATGATCAGTGCATGATCAATTACGTGATCAGTGCATGATCAGTCACCTGATGGGTGCATGATCATTCACGTGACCTGTGCATGGTAGCTACATGATCAGTGCATGATCAGCCACGTGAGTAGTGCATGATAGCCACGTGATCACTGCATGATCAGTCACGTGATCAGTGCATGATCAGTCATGTGACCAGTGCATGGTAGCTGCGTGATCATCGCATGATCAGCCACGTGAGCAGTGCATGATAGCCACGTGATCAGTGCATGATCAGCCACGAGATCAGTGCATGATCAGTCACGTGATCAGTGCATGACCAGGCACGTGATCAGTGTATGTCCAGCCAAGTGATCAGTGCAATGTAGCCACGTGATCAGTGCATGATCAGTCACATGATCAGTGCATGATCAGTCACGTGATAGGTGTGTGATCAGCCACGTGAACAGTGCATGCTCAGTCACGTGATCAGGGCCTGCTGAGCTGCGTGATTACTGTCTGCTCATCTGCTTGACAATTTTCAGCTGTGCTGCGTAATTCCTGCCTGCTCATCTACTTGATTATTGCCAGCTGAGCAGCATGATTTTTCAGAGCTGAGTTCCATGATTATAGCCTGCTGACTAATTCCTGCCTACTCAGCTCTATGTTCATTGCCTCCAGAGGCACATAATCAGTGTGTGACACCAAAAATGATCAGCACATAATCAGTCACATAATCAATGCATGATAAGACAGGTGATCAGTGCATGATCAGTCATGTGATCAGTGCATGATCAGTCATGTGACCAGTGCATGGTAGCTGCGTGATCAGTGCATGATCAGCCACGTGAGCAGTGCATGATAGCCACGTGATCAGTGCATGATCAGTCACGTGATCTGTGCATGATCAGTCACGTGATCAGTGCATGATCAGTCACGTGATCAGTGCATGATCAATTACCTGATCAGTGCATGATCAGTCACGTGACCAGTGCATGGTAGCTACGTGATCATTGCATGATCAGCCACGTGATCAGTGCATGATAGCCACGTGATCAGTGCATGATCAGCCACGTGATCAGTGCATGATCAGTCACGTGATACGTGTGTGATCAGCCACGTGATCAGTGCGTGATGAGCCATGTGATCAGTGCAGGATCAGTTACGTGATCAGTGCATGATCAGTCACATGACCAGTACATGGTAGCTACGTGATCATTGCATGATCAGCCACGCGATCAGTGCATGATAGCCACATGATCTGTGCATGAGAGCCACGTGATCAGTTCATGATCAGTAACGTGATACATGTGTGATCAGCCACGTGATCAGTGCATGATGAGGCACATGATCACTTCATGATTATTCACGTTATTTGTACATGATCAGTCACGTGAACAGTGCATGATCAGTCATGTGATCAGTGTATGACCAGCCAAGTGGTCAGTGCATGATAGCCACGTGATCAGTGTATGATCAGCCACGTAATCAGTGCATGATCAGTCATGTGACCAGTACATGGTAGCTGCGTGATCATGGCATGATCAGCCACGTGAGCAGTGCATTATAGCCACGTGATCAGTGCATGATCAGACATGAGATCAGTGCATGATCAGTCACGTGATCAGTGCATGATCAGCCACGTGATCAGTGCATGACCAGGCACGTGATCAGTGTATGTCCAGCCAAGTGATCAGTGCATGATAGCCACGTGATCAGTGCATGATCAGTCACTTGATCAGTGCATGATCAGTTATGTGATCAGTGTATAATCAGCCACGTGATCAGTGCATGATCAGCCACGTGATCAGTGCATGATCAGCCAAATGATCAGTGCATGATCAATTCCATGATCAGTGCATGATCAGTCACGTGATCAGTGCATGGTCAGTCACGTGATCAGTGCATGAGTGCCACGTGATCAGTGCATGATATGTCACGTGACAGGTGTGTGATCAGCCACGTGAACAGTGCATGTTCAGCCACGTGATCAGTGCATGATAGCCACGTGATCAGTGCATGATCAGTTACGTGTGCAGTGTATGATCAGCCACGTGATCAGTGCATGGTCAGACACGTGAACAGTGTATGATCAGCCACGTGATCAGTGCATGATATCCAAGTGATCAGTGCATGATCATCACGTGATCAGTGTATGATCAGCCACGTGAACAGTGCATGCTCAGTCACGTGATCTGGGCCTGCTGAGCTGCGTGATTACTGTCTGCTCATCTGCTTGACAATTGCCAGCTGAGCTGCACGATTCCTGCCTGTTATCTGCTTGTCAATTGCCAGCTGTGCTGCGAAATTCCTGCCTGCTCAGCTGCTTGATTACTGCCAGCTGAGCAGCATGATTCCTCACAGCTGAGTTCCATGATTATTGCCTGCTGACTGTTTGATTCGTGCCTACTCAGCTCTTTGTTTATTGCCTCCAGAGGCACATGATCAGTGTATGATAGCAAACATGATCAGCGCATGATCAGTCACATGATCAGCGCCATTAAGTCACGTGATCACTACATGATAGTCATGTGATCAGTCCATGTTCAGTCACGGTATCAGTGCATGATCAGCCACGTGATCAGTGCATGATCTGTCACAAGATTAGTGTATGATCATCCACGTGATCAGTGCACGGGCAGTCATGTGATCAGTGCATGATATAGACGTGAACAGTGCATGATGAGTCTCGTGATCAGTGCATGATAGCCACGTGATCAGTGCATGATCAGTCACCTGATGGGTGTATGATCATTCACGTGACCTGTACATGGTAGCTACATGATCATTGCATGATCAGCCACGTGAGTAGTTCATGATAGCCACGTGATCACTGCATGATCAGTCACGTGATCAGTGCATTATCAGTCATGTGACCAGTACATGGTAGCTGCGTGATCATGGCCTGATCAGCCACGTGAGCAGTGCATGATAGCCACGTGATCAGTGCATGATCAGACACGAGATCAGTGCATGATCAGTCAAGTGATCAGTGCATGATCAGCCACATGATCAGTGCATGACCAGGCACGTGATCAGTGTATGTATAGCCAAGTGATCAGTGCATGATAGCCACGTGATCAGTGCATGATCAGTCACGTGATCAGTGCATGATCAGTTATGTGATCAGTGTATGATCAGCCACGTGATCAGTGCATGATCAACCACATGAGCAGTGCATGATCAGTTACGTGATCAGTCACGTGACCAGTACATGGTAGCTACGTGATCAGTGCCTGATCAGCCACATGATCAGTGCATGATAGCCACGTGATCAGTGCATGATAGCCACGTGATCAGTGCATGATCAGTCATGTGATACGTGTGTGATCAGCCACGTGATCAGTGCATGATATCCACGTGATCAGTGCATGACAGCCACGTGATCAGTGCATGAGAGCCACGTGATCAGTGCATGATCAGTTACGTGATACATGTGTGATCAGCCACGTGATCAGTGCATGATGAGCCACGTGATCAGTGCAGGATCACCACGTGATCAGTGCATGGTCAGTCACGTGACCAGTACATGGTAGCTACGTGATCATTGCCTGATCAGCCACATGATCAGTGCATGATAGCCACGTGATCAGTGCATGATAGCCACGTGATCATTGCATGATCAGCCACGTGATCAGTGCATGATCAGTCATGTGATACGTGTGTGATCAGCCACGTGATCAGTGCATGATATCCACGTGATCAGTGCATGACAGCCACGTGATCAGTGCATGAGAGCCACGTGATCAGTGCATGATCAGTCACGTGATACATGTGTGATCAGCCACGTGATCAGTGCATGATGAGCCACGTGATCAGTGCAGGATAAATTACGTGATCAGTGCATGATCAGTCACGTGACCAGTACATGGTTGTTACGTGATCGTTGCATGATCAGCCACGTGAGCAGAGCATGATAGCCACGTGGTCAGTGCATGATCAGTCACGTGATCAGTACATGATCAGTCTCGTGAACAGTGCATGATCATTTACGTGATCTTTGCATGATCAGTCACGTTACCATTATATGGTTGCTACGTGATCATTCCATGACGAGCCACGTGAGCACTGCATGATAGCCACGTGATGTGTGCATGAGTTACGTGAGCAGAGTATGTTCAGCCACGTGATCAGTGCATGAGTGCCACGTGATCACTGCATGATATGTCACGTGACAGGTGTGATCAGCCACGTGAACAGTGCATGTTCAGCCACGTGATCAGTGCATGATAGCCATGTGATCAGTGCATGATCAGTTACGTGAGCAGTGTATGATCAGCCACGTGATCAGTGTATGGTCAGACACGTGAACAGTGTATGATCAGCCACGTGATCAGTGCAAGATATCCAAGTGATCAGTGCATGATCATCACGTGATCAGTGTGTGATCAGCCACGTGATCAGTGCATGATATCCACGTGATCAGTGCATGACAGCCACGTGATCAGTGCATGAGAGCCACGTGATCAGTGCATGATCAGTCACGTGATCTGTGCATGATCAGTCACGTGATCTGTGCATGATCAGTCACGAGATTAGTGCATGATCAATTACCTGATCAGTGCATGATCAGTCACGTGACCAGTGCATGGTAGCTACGTGATCATTGCATGATCAGCCACGTGATCAGTGCATGATAGCCACGTGATCAGTGCATGTTAGCCACGTGATCAGTGCATGATCAGTCACGTGATACGTGTGTGATCAGCCAGGTGATCAGTGCATGATATCCACGTGATCAGTGCAGGATAGCCGCGTGATCACTTCATGATTATTCACGTGATCTGTACATGATCAGTCACGTGAACAGTGCATGATCAGTCATTTGATCAGTGTATGACCAGCCAAGTGATCAGTGCATGATAGCCACGTGATCAGTGCATGGTCAGTCACGTGATCAGTGCATGATCAGTCACCTGATCAGTGTATGATCAGCCACGTGATCAGTGCATGATCAGTCAAATGATAAGTGCACTGTTCAGCCACGTGAACAGTGCATGTTCAGCCACGTGATCAGTGCATGATAGCCACGTGATCAGTGCATGATCAGTTACGTGAGCAGTGTATGATCAGCCACGTGATCAGTGCATGGTCAGGCATGTGAACAGTGTATGATGAGCCACGTGATCAGTGCATGATATCCCAGTGATCAGTGCACGATCAATCACGTGATCAGTGTATGATCAGCCACGTGAACAGTGCATGCTCAGTCACGTGATCAGGGCCTGCTGAGCTGTGTGATTACTGTCTGCTCATCTGCTTGACAACTGTCAGCTGAGCTGCACGATTCCTGCCTGTCATCTGCTTGAAAATTGCCAGCTGTCCTGCGTAATTTCTGCCTGCTCAGCTGCTTGATTATTGCCAGCTGAGCAGCATGATTCCTCACACCTGAGTTCCATGATTATTGCCTGCTGACTGTTTGATTCGTGCCTACTCAGCTCTTTGTTTATTGCCTCCAGAGTCACGTGATCAGTGTATGATAGCCAACATGATCAGCGCAAGGTCAGTCACATGATCAGTGCCATTAAGTCACGTGATTACTACATGATAGGCATGTGATCAGTCCATGTTCAGTCACGGTAGCAGTGCATGATCAGCCACGTGATCAGTGCATGATCTGTCACATGATTTGTGTATGATCATCCACGTGATCAGTGCATGGGCAGTCATGTGATCAGTGCATGATATAGACGTGATCAGAGTATTATCAGTCTCGTGATCAGTGCATGAGAGCCACGTGATCAGTGCATGATCAGTCACCTGATGGGTGTATGATCATTCACGTGACCTGTACATGGTAGCCACATGATCATTGCATGATCAGCCACGTGAGTAGTGCATGATAGCCATGTGATCACTGCATGATCAGCCACGTAGCAGTGCATGATAGCCACGTGATCAGTGCATGATCAGACACGAAATCAGTGCATGATCACTCACGTGATCAGTGCATGATCAGCCACGTGATCAGTGCATGACCAGGCACGTGATCAGTGTATGTCCAGCCAAGTGATCAGTGCATGATAGCCACGTGATCAGTGCATGATCAGTCACATGATCAGTGCATGATCAGTCACGTGATAGGTGTGTGATCATCCATGTGAACAGTGCATGCTCAGTCACGTGATACGGGCCTGCTGAGCTGCGTGATTAGTCTCTGCTCATCTGCTTGACAATTTCCAGCTGAGCTGTACGATTCCTGCCTGTCATCTCCTTGACAATTGCCACCTGTGCTGCGTAATTCCTGCCTGCTCATCCACTTGATTATTGCCAGCTGAGCAGCATGATTTCTCAGAGGTAAGTTCCATGATTATAGCCTGCTGACTGATTCCTGCCTACTCAGCTCTATGTTCATTGCCTCCAGAGGCACATGATCAGTGTGTGACACCAAACATGATCAGCACATGATCAGTCACATAATCAATGCATGATAAGCCAGGTGATCAGTGCATGATCAATTATGTGATCATTGC